>NC_041386.1:409435100-409454137 GCF_002162155.2 Triticum dicoccoides
CTGCGGTGTGAGGCTGTCGTCGCCACTGAGCTTGGCCAGCAGTGGGAGTAGTAGGGGGAGGTGAGGCCTCCGCGGCAGCACATCCGGGCACGAGAGGCAAGAGCAAGCGATGTTTTGGAGGGCTAGAGCAAGAATTTCAGAGGTTGAAGAAGCAGGACGACCGTTGGATGTTAACAATCCAACGGTCACTAGTGATAGAATCGTTTGTTGACTAAGTTGACAAAGCCTTCCGTCCGCGTCAACTTACACTACTAAGAAAAACCTTATACATAGAATCTTACTAGTAGCATGGGTTATTTTTCATGCGCTACTACTACTTAGTAGTAGCGATCGCAGTAAAAACGCGGTACTAGTAACCCATGGTAGTAGCAAGGGTACAAAAATCCGTGCTACTACTAAATAATTTCCATCATGCCTCTCGGACAGCCAGTAATAGTAGCACGTGGTGTTAAATCTGCACTACTCCTAAGTGGATAGTAGTAGCCCGTGTTGTACACCCGCGCTACCAATACCTCCCATATCCCCTCCCGCGCTGCCCTCCACTCTCCCGATTCCCTCTTGTCCTTATCTTATAGGCCCCTAGATCGAGCAGGCCGACGCCGCCAGATCCCACGACGGGGCTTCTGGATCCACGCTGCTGTCGAGCTCAGACGCCAAGGGAGATGGGGAAGCCATTGGTTCCTCCCCGCGCTCTCTCCCTGGACACCGCCATGGTGATCCGACCGAGCGGCCGCCGCCGCCATTCATGGAGCTCCGACCCAAGACTAGTAGCTCGTCAAGGTCTCACCCACATCTCTTGCCTCTCTCCATCCCTCCCTCTCTCTGCCCCTCTCTCTAATCACATCTAGTGGTCTGGGTTTCTCTTGCAGATAGATGTGCGGGGAGAAAAGGAAGAATGGGATGCCCACTTCATCTCGGGTCGCCGCGCCTCTGCTGCCTGCTGCAACCCTAGTGCTGACGACGCCATGGAGCAAGTCAAGGTATCTCCCTCTGTATCTCTCTCTTGATATTGGAAAATTCAATCTGTGCGGATGGAAAAAATCAACCTGTGCCTACGTGTTTATGTTCTGTACAATAACATGTCCAATAATCACGACGGGATCAATTCTGGAACATAACTTTTTAAACTTGACGGATGTTAGGGAAAACATACTATGGATTTAGTTCTAGTTGCGATTTTGTAGGCTTGGTATGGCGGCTAACCATCAGATCTGAGGACCTAGACTCACACTAATTGACGATGTTGTAATGCTGTTGTGAGGCCAAGAGGAGAAATGGTGGACGTGGCCCACGTGAGGTAAGGAGGGTGGATGGTTTTGGTTCCCCCCAACGGGAGGGGGCTGCGGACGTAGCACGGGTTGCCGGTATTGGGCATAGGAGCAGCGAGCTGCAAGCTGGCGCTGGTCGACGTTGTGTAGTGCGCAGGCGGATGGTTCTGGTCTTGCGGATCTGGGGGCGGCTGGCATGGCACTGGTGTATGGAGCTAGGCACGGGAGCAGTGAGCTTCAAGCCAGCGATTGTTATTGCTTTGTACAGATTGCTCCGATTTTTATACAGGCGTGTGATTCCTTCAATTTTTCCCTGCTACTATTTCTATGCTGCATTTTCTTTGTGTTGCTTCGTGCATGAAAAGAAGAGGATCAGAGTGAGAAAAAGAGAGAATGTGAGAGAGATTGAGATGAATTTCTCCATGGGTTGCATGTGTATCGCTCCTACTGCTCATTTGTGCTCGTTCTTGGATTTGTTGCATGCAAAGATTTGAGTCACCGAGAGGATCCTTCCTACGATCCGCTAACATGGAGTTGTGCTGGGTCGCTGTGTTGGACGACGACACCGGAAGGATGTCCCTGATGTCGCCGCGCGCAGGAGTCTCCCAAATCCTCCTTCCCATGGCCGCTGCCTCTCTTGCAATGTCGCCGCATCATGGTCTTCATCGGCGCCCGAAGTCGGAAGACCATGGCCTTCCCACGCGCTGTCACCTCCCTCGACGTCGTCGCAGTAGGCTTGTTCATAGTCAAGACATAAGCATGCAATAATACATGAGACAATACACAATGGAGTCCAATGCATCTCAGATTGTTGTCTGGTTTATTTTGGATAAATTAACCTTATCCATGTAACCATGAGAGTACGACAGTGTTCACCATTAACTTCAGCTGGCAGAAAATCATGCACCACACACGTTCAATCCGTAACCTTCTTATGCTTGCATATATTTTTGTGGAGTACTGAACATCCTGATTTCCGTCTACTTGATGAACCAGGCCCACATATCATGTTGATTTGGTCACCATTGAGAGGAGAGCTACCTTAAGACCATACGGCGACTGAATTTTGTGTGTCTGCTTCTTTGTTCTCTGAATAATGGAATAACTCCTAGCCTTTCATAAAAAGCATTGTAGATTCTTTAACTTTGCGGAATAAATACTTCCTCCTATCCATAATATGTGTGGCAGTTTTCAAATAGGATTGAAGTAAGCTTAGTTTAAAACTGCGACACTTTTAGTTCAGAGGGAGTACTATATATGGTCAATCTAGAATGGAAGTCTATTTGTCAACTCAGATGATAGTCTAGGTTGCAGTGTATCTTGGGTGCCTCTTTCACTTTTAGTAGTTAATTGTCACAGTGATGTTGGCTGCTCGATCTATATAGTGTCTATTTGTACTACTTTTACCTTTTTCCTCCATAATAGTGTAGTTCCATTGTTTTTTTGCTTCTGACTCTATTGCCCTGCTGTAGATGGCAACGTCCCAAATTGGACTTTTCGAACATCTGATAAATGTTTGGGATTCAAGCTTGGTCCTGTTCCTAGAACTGTGGCTATTATTTCTTAGTGAGTTTTAAGTTTCAGTCACCCCTATGGCTATTATAAGAAGAAGAAAATTATAGGGTTATCAAGAATTTCATGTCTCCCATCTCATTGCCAGCATGCTCTTCACCTCTACCATATCACTACCTCTACCAGTATTTCTTAATGCCGTTCAGTACTTTCAAACTTCGGTGCATACCGGAACTTCTACCCACTTGGGAGCTATTAGTTTTGCGAGAATATGATAGTATATGACACCGAAACGACCAAAACTATCACTCACGACTCATGAGACACACTTGATTGAATAGTATACAAACTTCTAATACCAGAATATTGATGCATTGTTGGACTCTATATGGTCCTGGTACATACTAACATTCGAGTACTTCTTGCTTCCTTGAATGCCTAATATTCCTTTAGCAATAGCTGGCAGGAAAGTGTACATTTGGGACGGAGTGTTGGAGGAGATTATCATTGATCTTTCAACTAACTATACAAACTATTAGTTTCAACGATCAAAGGATCGAAGGCTGGCGGTTGTTTTTTTACTGATAACTAATTAAATAGAATAAATGATTCAAATTTGTATTATAAACATGAGCGCCAAGATTGACTCAATCTCGAGACATGCGTGTGGTCTCACCTGGTTATGTTATTCCAGAGGTTCCTCAATCACGTGCCTCTTCTAGAGCGTTGGAGCTCCCGTTGCCACAAAATGAACAATTTTTCAGAAAAAATTAATTAGTAAAGCATCTGTGTTTGGAAGAATTCCTTTTTGAAATCTTAGAATATGTTTATGCTTATTTTTTAATCATTTTGGTAGATCACAACACCACTGTTTACCTAATTTTTTAAGATAAATTTCTTCGTACTCAATTGATTCTTTTATTTTGAAGTGAACTATAATTGGTAGCAACCAATTATTAATTATCTTCGTAATCTTTTCAGTTTCTACACGTTGTGAGAATTTTGTTGATATTATGTTTTTACTCATTGCTTATATAAAGAGAGGACACAGTGGGGTGACATGTTGAAACAGAGGACATAGACCTATGTGTGTGAGGTAGGGAGTCATGTTTAGAGGCGTGTAGTGTTTGTTTTCTCCCGTTGCAACGCACGGGCACATTTGCGCATATAATCTGATGTATTTGAGTACTGTCTAATTCTTTTTCATACCATAGTACTGCCAATTCAGGCACGATAATTGGTAGTATATGTGCTATTTGTTTAGATCTATTTTATTCTATCCGTGGCTTATTGTTTGTCAAGAACCTTGGATTTGTAATGAAGTGTGCTGGTTGTTGATGTGCAGCTGACTATCCATTTACAAATGCAGTGCACCCTTCAAGTGAAGGAGGGAGGATAATGCATAGCCGAACGCGAACCTAGGTGCAGTGACTTTTTTTCCTGCTGATTTGCTTATCATGAAGACGCTTGCAAGGATGTAGCGGGAGCAAATCATTTGGAGAGATAGGATGCCAAAGTTTGGCCTTTCTATGCATTTTGGTTTGCTTGTAACTGTGTTTGCACTAGCTGGGAGTAAGTGACCTGGCAAGAATTGTAGGTGTCTGGATATGATCTAATGCTCTTAGTTTACAATAAATCTTGGATTTGTAATGATGTGTAATGCATAAAATGGAATTTCAAGATTTTATTTTTTTAATTCGTAATTAGTTGGTAGTAGCGTGTGTTGCTATAGGAGCGCTACTAGTATCCTAGATACTAGTAGCGTCTGTTGCTATAGAAGCGCTACTAGTATACTAGATACTAGTAGCGTGTGTTGCTATAGAAGCGCTACTAGTATCCTAGATACTAGTAGTGTGTGTTACTATAGAAGCTCCTAGGTACTAGTAGCGTGTGTTACTATAGAAGCGCTACTACTAACTTTTAGTAGTAGTGTGGGTTTATCCGCGCTACTACTAACTTTTAGCTGTACCGCGGGAACCCGCGCTACTACTTGCCATTTTTCCAGCGCTACTAATAGCCTTTTCCCTAGTAGTGTTAGTAGGCCCACAAGTCAGGCTCCCACTATGGTGGGTCCTAGCTAGCAGGGGGAGTATTCATTTTTTGTGCGTAATAAGGAGGAACTTCCTTGCGTGCGAAGATATAGCTGGTGGGTCCGAGTTGTCAGTGGGAGTATTCATTCTTTTTTGGCATAATAAGGAGGTACTTTACTTGCGTGCGTCCATGGACCATGTTGGTCCCAACTATCAACCTCTCCATGTACATCCCTCTTCTAATGTTGCCGTTTGTTGACAACGTTGACCATGCCGTGCCGAGAACACCAGCGCGATGGACGATGGCGAGACCTAGGAAGGGAATGACCCGGAGGTGGCGAAGCCACATCAATGGAGGGATGTGGGTAAGTAGAGGGATGGCGTGGTCAGTGGTGGGATTAGTAGGGGATATGAGGCCTGTGCGGCAGCACAGCCGGCCACGGGGAGGCGGGAGCAGGCTGTCCCCCCGGTGCTGGATTTGGCTGCTGGAGCACGAAGATCAGAGGTTGAAGAAACACGACGGTCGTTGGATTCACATCCAACGGTTACGTCTGCTAGAATCGTTTGTTGACATATAAAATAAGTAAAAAAATCTTGCATACGCGTCAACTTAATAGGCTCACAAGTCAGACCATTCCCTATTTTTTTAATAATTTATATATAGCTCATTGCAACTTCTTATGCAATTTATCGCAGCCCGTTTTTGTTGGCCAGGGCCATGGTTAAAAATTTAAACAAATTTCGCATATTTCTGTGGGATGCAAACTATTTTTAATACAGAAATCTCGAGCCAGATTTAAAGTACTTTGAAGGTATATTTATATTAGGTTAAAGCCCAGTGAAATAGGAATCTGAAAATGTAAAAAAAATTAGAAATTATAAAGTAATTGCCAATTTGTCATCTGTTTTTATATTTACAACCCATTTCATATTACTTTCACGATTTGCAGGCGTTTTGAAAGAGTTGCAGCCCATCAGGGCATAGAAAAATAAGTAGACCTGGATTAGGTATTCTTCAAAAAAAAATAAACTGGGCTCATTTTCACAAAGAAAAAAATAGCTGGGCTGGTCATATGGTGAACATGAAATATATGCCTGGGCTAGACGGGCCACAACCCAGTTGAAACCCTGCTCTGTCTCAACAATAACAAAAAAATGCTACTCAAGCAGCTATGTCCCACGTGTCAGCCGATCTTGTGGTGTTGTTCTCTTGTCTATTGACTATATACGCTGACAATGCCGTGGGTCCCAGATGCCAGGAAACCACTAGGAGAAAGCATTTTCTTTTTCCATATGCTAACAATGGAGTATATATAACAGAAAAAGAGGAACTTCCTTTCTTCTGACCATGGACCTGGTGGGCGCCTACTATTATCCTCTCCACATACAGTCCTCTGCTGATTCCTATTGTTTGTTGACCATGTTGACAACGCAAAAGGGCAGCGCCGCGGTGAGCGCACCAAAGTACGCGGAGGACGACGACGGGGCCTCAGACATCAGCGTTAATGATTAGGATATGGTGGGGCCGCGATGCGTGCGCTGAGGCGCAATCAACTATGGGAGGGAGAAGTAGGCGGCCCCGCCAGCGCTAGTTTGCTGTTGGCGGCTGGAGGAAGACAGGACTGAAGAAACACGACAGACTGTAAAAGCAGCATGAGTACATAACAACCTTAACTGAAACTAGCAGGGGCACTTAACAACCATAGCTGAAAGCAGTATGAGTACTTATACAGGTTCAACTGTACAAAACACGCCTCGAACAGAGGTACTTTGCCTACAGTTAACAAAGGGTCAGGCCACCAAGCCCCAGAACAAGGCCCAGGCGCCACCCCGCACATCCACAACCTTCTGAAAGCAGCTTCATCTCGCAATGTGGTCAATAAACAATATATTCTCTTTAGAGCCATGGAAAATCAGGAACATAATCTTCTGTCCAATTCTCAAAGATGGACGTGCCTTCATTATTTGAGACCACCCATGAATAAGTATCTTTTCACCTCCAAGGGGAATGGAGTAGGTCAACATAAACATCATGTTGTGACCAAGCGCAAGTCTGACCCGACCATGGTCAGACATCTGTATAGGAAGAATAGAACTGGGCAGTTTCTGTTTCAAGAAGATCACAACTATAAAACTGTGTATAAGCAAGAGTTTATGAACAACATATATAACAGAAAATAGCTCGTACCATAAGTTTCTCGACACAGTTGGACCTGTTCAACGAGTGCAGTAGTGGCACATATATCCCACGTGGCCTTCCACAATTGAAACGCCCCACAAGGACCTAAAGACGATCAATAAAGTGTAGGGACTGGTGGATGTCATCCCAGTCAACTTCAGTGCCATCAGTAACAGCCGAGTTCTTACAGAATAACAAATGAGTAGTCTACTCAACTCTGAAAAAACCTACACATGCCACCAATTATAAGAAAATATTAATTAGAAGTAGCAACTTCATGAGATATTTATTGCTACTTCTAAAGTTAAATTGTGATTAGTTAGACATAATAGGTGGATTAAGAAGTAATCGAGGCAACAAGAAAGAACCAGATACAAAACTAACATGGACGAGCAATTGGAACGATGTCGGGGTGGAAGATCGCAGTGAAGGTGAGACCAGGTTCTGCTATTTCCATCAAAATTTGTGCGTCAACTTTCAGTCTGTAACACTTGTGAAAGTTTATCCAAGTTTGGCCATAAAAAATGCAATGATCTTCTTGGTTCATGAACCCAACTCGGAACTTATATCCATGGCTTGTATTCACTGTGACCATTAAACTGGTGGATTCAGTTATGGCAAGGCCGAGCATCCTGAGTACATGTGTTCTAGCAGAGCAAGGAATGCACTGCAGGAAAAATAATATGAGAACACAATGTATTCCTTATCCAAATCTAGAAATAATTTCATCCTTCATGTCAGTGTTGACCATGGTACTAGTACCATTTATCCAAATATAGCAATCCAAATTTCCAAATTAGTCGACAACATGTTAAAAAAACCCACCCTCCCGGGTAGAAAAGAGGATTCTAAGAACATACTGTGCGCGTTTTAAAATCCTGTGTTAGGATGAGAAAGAACAAGTGTGGCGTCTCGCCGAGGGCGCAGAAACCTATAGGGTCCTCGCACTTTGGGGACTGCAAATGAAACACACTAGATTCAGTGGGAAGAAAAATACATCAACGGCAGCGGCTGCCATCCTAGGATTACCCGCGGCCAAGGGAATTGGATTTATCGGGGATGGATGAAGAATTCGTACCACGTTCTCCATGAGAAAACCCTATGCAATCGCTGACAGTGTCCTTGACTAGGGGGTACTCACCACGTCGTCTCCTAATTAGTTGGATTGGGCCGAGGACCCCCATGGTCGTATGCTCATGGGCCAGTTCGGACAGTCGATGTATACACGAGGAAGATTCCACAAGACTTGGTGATCAAGACAAGGACCCCTCTCCACCAGCGTATTCGACTACGACTCTTGTTGTCGTAGGCCTCAGGTACATTATATAAGCCGAGGCCAGGCGAGTCGGTAGATTATTATGACATTACTCATGACACCTGTAGCGTTTAGACCACAACATAAGATCTCGAGGTACATCAACTCTTGTAACCCCTGTACTCATCAAAATCAATCAAGCAGGATGTAGGGTATTACCTCCATCAAGAGGGCCCCAAACCTGGGTAAACATCGTGTCCCTTGTCTCCTGTTACCATCGATTCTTAGATGCACAGTTCGGGACCCCCTAACCAAGATCTGCCAGTTTTGACACTGACAATGTTGCTTTCATTGAGAGTTCCGCTGTGTGATCGGCAAAGGATCAATGGCTCGCCCGCAGATCAACTGCGACGCTGGCATCATCGTCGCCGGCTCGACTAGTCACCTCGGCTCGACCGATGACCAGGCTCCATCTCCGATTGTCATGTTCGTACGGGGGCCTTCATCAACATCAACTCCGATCTCTATCAAGATCCTGGAGGAATCATCCATGGAGCTCGGGGGCTCAACATCAACATTGCCCTCGGGCGACCGTGCTATTTTTCCGAACAAAGAAATTGTATCCGCTGCTACCACCTCCTCGAGCATCGCTTTGACGATTTCTTTGATGGAATTGTGCGGAATTGAGTTTACAATAACCATGCAAAATTTCATCGAGTTCCGATGGAGGAATCTCCGGCAATCTACGATATACTGGAGCCCTGTCAAATCTGGACGGGAATCTAGACGAGTTTAGGGCGTGGTGTCCTGCACCTAGCTCGGACGTACTTTGGAAGATCCAACCGTTGATCGGATGTGGAATTCCTATATCTACCACCTGTCAAAATTTCAGCTCCATCCGACTGTCCAAACTCCGGGAACCTTCCGACTAGTGCATCACTTTTAGGATCTGTTTTCTGCGCGAATACGGATCCCACCAGAATTCATGTTTCTTTATGAATGTGATATTGAACAACCTTTTTAAAGGAATTTTCTTATATGTATTGTGCGTTATTTTTAACACGTTCCCATTAAATTTTAAGCCTTCTTTGAGGCACTTTTCACCATCGCACTGGTGTCGCACCAGTCTGGTAACATTGCTCCACGTGTGCCAACCTGCGCTAGACAGATCGTCACTTCATCGAGCCGAGCCTAACCTTATCGGATCATCATCTTGGCAAGCCGAACAAGAGTTCGGCATCGTGAAGGATAAATCATCACCAACACCATCGCCCCATGGATTGCATGGGTCAGGCGCACCGATATTGCTGCTCGGTCACTTCATCAATCCGGCATTGACCGCGTCACAAGTTATGAGCAGCGTCGGCATGGCCGCACTGTTGCTTTTTCAAGCCGATGTCCATCACGCCAAACTGCTTTAACACCTCGGCTGACATGGCGGCTGCAACGTCTCCTTATTGACCCGCTCCGTCATCTCAGCTAGACCGGGGACTTCGCTATTTCTTCATCAACATACTCCAGTGACTTCGGCATCACCAGCCGACCAGCTTCGTCACGTTAGCTGGACCGGGGGCTTTGCCTCGGCGAGCCCACCTTTTCCAGCATCGCCATGCCATCGCTTTATCGCCCATCAGGCAATGGGTGTGCGGATCGAGTCCCAATTTTGGGAGTAACCTTTCTTCATATTGCTACAACAGATAAACCAGGTGCTATTAATCCTAGTTCTTTTTTTCTTGCTTGGGTTTATTTTTCCCAAGTAATTATTACTCTGTTTTATTTCATCATCTGTACATAGGTCTATCAAATGGTGGCCGCATTAACAACAGTTATGTGGTGGTTCGTTCAGTTTCCCTATACAATTCGGCAAATGCCGCATCTGAAACTCAGACCGGCCTGCAAATCCAGGCTTGGCCACGCCGTCACCGCGTCACGCCTACGCCCTGCATCAACATGACTTCGGCGCCAGGCCACATCTCTTTCAATAAATTATTTTTGCTTAAAGCAATTATCCTTTTTGGACCACACTATGTTATGTGTGAAGGTGATCGACTGCGACTGCGTCACGCGGTCACTTTGGCAAGCCGACGTCGTTGTCCCAATCGACTCGCGTGATCACCTTGTTGGTTAAATTGCCATACCGACATGTTCGGTGGCCTTGGGGACTTCGGCATCACTGAGAGAGCTCTACCTCATTGAGTGTTCGGCACACGGGCCATATTTTTTATTACTCACTTTGCGTAAATTATTAATTATGCAATTTTTTATTATTATTACTATTATCCCCAGTTTGCACTATTTTCTATGCATAGGTAATTGATCTGGGTCGGGCAGTGTTGTCACCTCGGCGTACAGACATACCACGTCACCTCGGCTGGACTGGGGGCTTTGTCCTCACTTCATTAACCCACGTCGGGTACTTCGGCGTCACACTGACGGCCTACATCGGCCGTGCTATGTCGCCGCTTCAGAGCGCCGAGCCCTTTGCTTTGCCACCTCGAGACCGGCTTGGAGGATGGGAGCTCATCCTGCCATAAGCTCGGATCGCGTCATCAATACTAAGCACATTAACCAGATAAGTCAATTTCATGCTCAAAAACATTCAATTTTAAATTTTGTTCGGTTTGACCAAGAATTATACTTTTTGGCAAAAAGTTGTTTGTGACAAAATTCCTTGTCAAAACTTTGTTTCTGACACACAAATTCAAATACCGCGTTTATCTAGGGGCTTCCTTTATGAAGCATTTCCTCTTGCATATGATTATACTTGTATGGCTTTGTTCCTTGTTCATGTATTATGCCACAATATGCACCATGTTGACTTAAGTGTTTCGCAAGCTGGGTTGTCTGGCTCCTGTTTTTACTCCAACGTTCCCGATTGTTCGGCTAGGTAGTAAAGGGAGCACCTCTGTGATTATTACTACCGGGTCATCCGAGTTAGTACCTCAGACTGGGTGAAGCCAAAAGCTAGTGCTCTTATTGTTTTCAATCATGGTCGGCACACAACGAAACTCATGAGTACAAAAAATCTATTGCACAAGTCTCATAATAACATTGAGCAACCGAAGAAAGGTATCAGTGGAGGTACTATTTCTTCGAAGATGCTTCTTACACTTTATCAGTAATATAGCATAAGTTCCCTAAGCGCACTTTGTCTGTTACAGCCTTATGGCCAGATTGCCTGGTTATCGGAAACACTGTCGATACTTTCGATAGGTGGAGTACATGACACTTTTTGTCCTTAACCAAAGAGGGAGAAGCCGACGGTCGGTTAAGACGCGTTTAAAGTTTGGGTGAACACATATATGATATAAGTACATTGGTACATACAATCATTATACATAAAATTCTTTTACCTAAGTCACTTGGGGGCTCTTAAAATTTATATGAGTTGTTTTATAGTAAATGTGTTTTCTTCTTTGTCGTTGCAAAGTCTTTTTCTACCGCTCCTTTTTCGACTCGAGTGTATGGTTAATAGCCGGATAGCCTGTCTTTTCTGTAAAAGCCGCTCGAGTTTAATTTTCTAAACTGACCTTGGAGAAGTACTCCGCCTTTGGGATAATGAGCTTGAAGCCGTAGGCTGACCCGCGTGAAGTCTTGAGGTCGGGTGTGTCATGTTAAAGCACGATAGAAGCACAATTTTTTCCAATTTTCGGATTGGCACCGAACACTTCATCTTGTTCGGGCATCAAGTTTTTACCGACATTTTTTGGATTTCCAAGCTTATAGCACTTTTAAACTATTTGTGTGCTTTCAGCATAAGTCTCGCAGTGCAACGCCGGACACCTTTAGAGACTCGGCAGAAACATTCTCGGCTCCTGTGCTTGCTCCCTACGTTATGTTTTGTTCGGCTAGGTGTGCAAATGGAGAACCACTACGATTGTGCTTCCAGCTCGCATGGTTAAGCACCTCAATGGAGAAAGACAAAAAATTGACTGTCACAATAAGCATAAACTGGTCAGCGATCCGACGAGTATGTTAAATGACGGGCCATTCATAACATTGGCCGAAGTGTTCACGGCTTGACCTCAGTTGTCGCCGAACACTAACCGGGGGCTCGTAGCTAGCTTCCCCAGTTTAAGCCTCCTATGACTAAGTGAAAGTTATAAAGCCCACATATCTGATTGCCTTGTTTCCTCTAACACAACCGTGTTCGGGCACCGAGACGTCGGCTAAGGGTTGTCTTGTTATTGCAGAGACACGCTGCGTAGTATCTACAAAGGGGTAGAAGACGATGATGGGCCACTTCCAACTGATAAACGGTCGCAACAGAGTCAAAATAAACATATCATCGTCATTTGTATTTAATATACAAGGGCTGCCTTCCGTAATCATCGTTATAAAGCCATAAATATGCATCAATGTTACTTAAGATTTTTGCCAAGCTAGGTTGCCTGGCTCCTGTGCTTAACGGTACGTTCCCGATTGTTCGGCTAGGCGGTAAAGGGAGCACCTCTGTGATTGTTACTACCGGGTCATCTGAGTTAGTACCTCAGACTGGGTGAAGCCGAAAGCTAGCGATCTTAAAGGATCACATTGGTCGGCAACGACGGAAGTAAAATTCCTGGTTCATTAATACCACAAAGTTCAGGAACTTTCCTCGAACTAAATCCTCAATATTTTCCTCCCACATTGATCGGAGGTGAGGTTTCATGATCATGATACGCATGACGACCCAAAGAAAGGAACTAATACCGGGACTATTTTCCTTGGAAGATGTTTCTTACATTAAGTAATATAACATATCTCTCCGTGTACCTTTGTTCATAAAACTGTATGGCCGGATTGCCTTGTTTTCCATAAATCTTTGCCCTTATAACGGCTTTATAAAGTAGGACAAACACTCCCTGGCTTATGGCCAAGGACGTTGAAGCCGATGGTCGGTCAACAAAGTTTTGTACAATGTGGATCCGAGCATTAACAATGTAAAGTACTTGGATACGTAGAATCATTACACATAATTTGTGGTTTTACTCTGGATATCGATCCTTAATTCGGCCACCCGTTCCCACATTAAGGCTCGGGGGCTACTGGGCTTCGGGCTTTTCATTCACTAATATTAAAAGGGGTGTATCGATCCCCTGATCAGGTGTTGCCACCCGACCATTGTCTCGAGGGCTACTGCATTGACAATCCAATGTAGAAAATTTAAAGTGCAATATAGCTTTCAAGGAGATTATGATCCTTAGGTTGATCGGCCGCACCCAACCTGAGTCTCGGGGAATTTGCACACCGCTTTTTGTGTCCCGAAGTATTCTGCCGAGCTAGGAGTAGATCCTCAGGCCAATTTTGTGAATCAACCTGAGTCTCAAGGGATACTGGGATCAGCGGTCTTATGTGATCCTTCAGGTGCATCTCGGGTTTTAGACCGATACACACCTTGAGGGCTACTGGCTATAAATCTCAGCAGAGAATAAACTGCACCAATCAAAAATATTGACAAAAAATCAGCCTGTAGTCGGGGTGGTGCACCACCTCGGAAGCAGTCCAGCATAATGCTTGGGTGCTAGTGGTTGGCTCCATAGAAGGCATTTCCGGTATTAAGCTCGGCTAAACTCCTTCATCTTTTTTGAGCCAAGGTGATTTATGACACCTCGGATATAGTCCGGCGTTGGAGCTCGGATACAGTCCGGCGTTGGAGCTTGAACATAGTCCGGCATTGGAGCTCGGATACATTCCGGCGTTGGAGCTCGGAAGCGGTCTAGCGTTGGTGCTCGGCTGCAAAAGATACCTCGAATGTAGTCCGGCGTTGGATCTCGGACTCAAGAGGACGCTGCCGCCCAGGAACAACTTCAAACCCGAGGTGTGGCATAAAAATAACAAGGCATTGATAAAGGCTGAGAACTTAAAGGGGCTCCTCGGATACCCGATGTGTAAACTCTTCGGATTTACTTCGGCGATCCTCAAGATCAAAGATGGGAAGATTTGTTGAACCAGTTTTCAGGACCAATGACCAAAGATGAAGAACAACTTGGAAGAATCGAGGAGCATCCCCAACTTGAATACCGGTTCAGGGGGCTACTGACGGTGTCCTAGACCGGGGGGTACTCACCACGTCGTCTCCCAAACAGTTGGATTGGGCCGAGGACACCCATGGCCATATGCTCATGGGCCGGTTTCAAACAGTTGATGTATACACGAGGAAGATTCCACAAGACTTGGTGATGAAGACAAGGACTCCTCTCCACCGGCGTATTCGACTAGGACTCTTGTTGTCGTAGGCCTCTGGTACATTATATAAGCCGAGGCCAGGCTAGTCGGTAGATTATTATGACATTACTCATCATACCTATAGGGTTTATACCACAACATACGATCTCGAGATAGATCAACTCTTGTAACACCTATACTCATCAAAATCAATCAAGAAGGAACTAGGGTATTACCTCCATCAAGAGGGCCCGAACCTGGGTAAACATCGTGTCCCATGTCTCCTATTACCATCGATCCTTAGACGCACAGTTCGGGACCCCCTACACGAGATCTGCCGGTTTTGACATCGACAATCGCCGAGCGGGGGTTTTCTCTGAACAAGCAGACGAGGGAGAAGGGGATTTAGGCCCAGTTAAATATTGCCGCTTCGTCCATCCAGCTTACTGCTAAAGCTGGAAAGGTGGGGTTTTTTGTGATTTGACGGCTCATTGGGCATTACTGCGGTGCTACGACCCGGGTGTGTCTACCGTGCAGTTGTGCACTCAAATTTGGTGCATATGACACGTGGACCCCATTGCCGGATGCCCCACATATCAGCGAAAGGAAGTAGAAAGACATGAGTAACTAGTTACACATAAATATTTTTTTGACAGAGAGATACTCCCTCTGTAAAGAAATATAAAAATATTTTATATCACAACTTTATACATAATAAAATCAAGGGAAATATATAACATATATAATGATAAAGAAATAGTGTTTTTTAACACAGTATAGACGAGTTGGTGATGATGGTGTGCCTGCCATCCTGCAATATAAGCCGTCCAATTTATATCTGAAGGATAGGAAGGAAACTATGGCAATTTTGCAAAAAGGTAACCACACACCTCTCCACATTTACAAAGGCCTTCCCTCGTTCATCCTTTTCTCTCACAAGATAAAATACACATACAAATGCATCTTGATGTTACGTGCAACTCACGTGCATTATGGGGTTGAACTGAGAATATAATACTCAAACAGGCTCACAGTTCTGGACTTTGGGCCACAGGCCAGTGGGCCTGCATGTTTGGGGGCCCATGTGTTCTTCCTTAGCAAGCAATCGGTACAACACTGGTTTTAGATGCGGTCGCAAGGCGAATACACAAAATTGAGTAAAGCACGGTAGCTGTTAGAATGAAATCGAACGACAGCTCCTAACCAGCAATCAGAGTTGCAATTCAATGAACGATATACCATGTGATAAATAATACTGCCGTACTACTTATACACACATGACACTTGTTTCACCATGCTAGATTATTACATCAAAATCTCTTAGAGGATAGAGCAATTCGGCAGTTGCGTGCTGCTATAAAGAATTTCAAGTTGATTTGGACCAGCTCTCCTTGCGGAGAAAGTTCGATTTTGGCTATTGGGGAACGCAGTAATTTCAAAAAAATTCCTACGCACACGCAAGATTTATCATGGAGATGCATATCTAATAGAGGTAAGAGTTTTGTCCATGTACCCTCGTAGACCATAAGAGCAAGCGTTATGACGATGCGGTTGATGTAGTCGTACGTCTTCACGATCCGACCGATCCTAGTACCAAAAGTATGGCGCCTCCATGATCTGCACATGTTCAGCTCGATGACGTCCCACGAACTCTTGATCCAGCTGAGTGTCTGATACATCTCCAACGTATCTATAATTTTTGATTGCTCCATGCTATATTATCGAATGTTTTGCACATTATTGGGCTTTATTATCCACTTTTATATTATTTTTGGGACTAACCAATTAACCGGAGGCCCAGCCCAGAATTGCTGTTTTTTTGCCTATTTTAGGGTTTCGAAGAAAAGGAATATCAAATGGAGTCCAAACGGAATTAATCCTTCGGGAACGTGATTTTCTCACCGAACATGATCTAGGAGACTTGGACCCTACGTCAAGAAACAAAGGAGGAAGCCATGAGGTAGGGGGCGCGCCTACCCCCAAGCGTGCCCTCCACCCTCGTGGGCCCCCTGTTGCTCCACCGACGTACTCCTTCTCCTATATATACCTACGTACCCCCAAACGATCAGATACAGAAAACCCTAATTCCACCGCCGTAACTTTCTGTATCCACGAGATCCCATCTTGGGGCATGTTCCGGAGCTCCGCTTGAGGGGGCATCCATCACGGAGGGCTTCTACATCAACACCATAGATTCTCCGATGAAGTGTGAGTAGTTTACCTCAGACCTTCGGGTCCATAGTTATTAGCTAGCTGGCTTCTTCTCTCTTTTTGGATCTCAATATAATGTTCTCCCCCTCTCTTGTGGAGATCTATTCGATATAATCTTCTTTTTGCGGTGTGTTTGTTGAGACCGATGAATTGTGGGTTTATGATCAAGATTATCTAAGAACAATATTTGAATCTTCTTTGAATTCTTTAATGTATGATTGGTTATCTTTGCAAGTCTCTTCGAATTATCAGTTTGGTTTGGCCTACTAGATTGATCTTTCTTGCAATGGGAGAAGTGCTTAGCTTTGGGTTCAATCTTGCGGTGTCCTTTCCCAGTGACAGTAGGGGCAGCAAGGCACGTATTTTACTGTTGCCATCGAGGATAACAAAATGGGGTTTTTGTCATATTGTATGAATTTATCCCTCTACATCATGTCATCTTGCTTAAGGCATTACTCTGTTTTCATGAACTTAATACTCTAGATGCATGCTGGATAGCGGTCGATGAGTGGAGTAATAGTAGTAGATGCATGCAGGAGTCGGTCTACTTGTCTCGGACGTGATGCCTATATACACGAGCATACCTAGATATTCTAATAACTATGCTCAATTATGTCATTTGCTCAACAGTAACTCGTTCACCCACCGTAAAATACTTATGCCCTTGAGAGAAGCCACTAGTGAAACCTATGGCCCCCGGGTCTATCTTCATCATATCAATCTTCCAATACTTAGTTATTTTCTTTGTTTTTATTTTACTTTTCATCTTTATCATAAAAATACCAAAAATATTATCTTATCATATCTATCAGATCTCACTCTCGTAAGTGACCATGAAGGGATTGACAACCCCTTATCGCGTTGGTTGCGAGAAGTTATTTGTTTTGTGCAGGTACGAGGGACTCGTGCGTAGCCACCTACTGGATTGATACCTTGGCTCTCAAAAACTGAGGGAAATACTTACGCTACTTTGTTGCATCACCCTTTCCCCTTCAAGGGAAAACCAATGCAGTGCTCAAGAGGTAGCAAGAAGGATTTCTGGCGCCGTTGCCGGGGAGTCTATGCAAAAGGTAACATACCAAGTACCCATCACAACCCTTATCTCCCGCATTACACTATTTTCCATTTGCCTCTCGTTTTCCACTCCCCCACTTCACCCTTGCTGTTTTATTCGCCCTCTCCCTCTATCCTCCCTCGGTTTCTCTATTTGCCTCTTTTTGCCCGCTTGCTTTTTGTTTGCTTGTGTGTTGGATTGCTTGCTGGTCACGATGGCTCAAGATAACACTAAATTGTGTGACTTTACCAATACCAACAACAATGATTTTATTAGCACTCCGATTGCTCCTCTTACCGATGCTGAATCTTGTGAAATCAATGCCGCTTTGCTAAATCTTGGCATGAAAGATCCATTTTTCGGCCTTCCTAGTGAAGATGCCGCTACCCATCTAAATAGCTTCGTTGATTTGTGTGATATGCAAAAGAAGAAAGATGTGGATAATGATATTGTTAAGTTGAAGCTATTTCCTTTTTCGCTTAGAGATCGTGCTAAAGCTTGGTTTTCGTCTTTGCCTAAAAATAGTATTGATTCTTGGAACTAGTGCAAAGATGCTTTTATCTCTAAGTATTTTCCTCCCGCTAAGATCATCTCCCTTAGAAACGATATTATGAATTTTAAGCAACTTGATCATGAACATGTTGCACAAGCTTGGGAGAGGACGAAATTAATGATACGTAATTGCCCTACTCATAGTTTGAATTTGTGGATGATTATACAAAAATTTTATGCTGGATTGAATTTTGCTTCTAGAAATCTTTTAGATTCGTCCACGGGAGGCACTTTTATGGAAATCAGTTGAGGAGAAGCTACTAAACTCCTAGATAATATTATGGTTAATTATTCTCAATGGCATACTGAAAGATCTACTAATAAAATGGTGCGTGCGATAGAAGAAATTAATGTTTTGAATGGAAAGATGGATGAACTTATGAAATTATTTGCTAGTAAGAGTGTTTCTTCTGATCCTAATGATATGCCCTTTTCTACTTTAATTGAGAATAATAATGAATCTATGGATGTGAATTTTGTTGGTAGGAACAATTTTGGTAACAACGCGTATAGAGGAAATTTTAATCCTAGACCTTATCCTAGTAATCCCTCTAATAATTATGGTAATTCCTACAACAATTCTTATGGAAATTATAATAAGATGCCCTCTGATTTTGAATCTAGTATTAAAGAATTTATTACTTCGCAAAATAATTTCAATGCTTTGATTGAAGAAAAATTGCTTAAGATTGATGAGTTGGCTAGGAACGTTGATAGAATTTCTCTTGATGTTGATTATTTGAAACTTAGATCTATTCCTCCTAAGCATGATATCAATGAGTCTCTCAAAGCCATGAGAATTTCCATTGATCAGTGCAAAGAAAGAACC
>NC_041386.1:409454530-409512383 GCF_002162155.2 Triticum dicoccoides
TCGCAAATAGGAATTATGTGCCCGTAGATTTTATTGTTCTTGACATAGATTGCAATCCTTCATGTCCTATTATTCTTGGTAGACCTTTCCTTAGAACGATTGGTGCAATTATTGATATGAAGGAAGGAAATATTAGATTCCAATTTCCGTTAAGGAAAGGCATGGAACACTTTCCTAGAAAGAAAATTAAATTACCTTATGAATCTATTATGATAGACACTTATGGATTGCCTACCAAAGATGGCAATACCTAGATCTATCCTTGCTTTTTATGCCTAGCTAGGGGCGTTAAACGATAGCGCTTGTTGGGAGGCAACCCAATTTTATTTTTATTCCTTGCTTTTTGCTCCTATTTAGTAATAAATAATTTACCTAGCCTCTGTTTTGGATGTGATTTTTGTGTTTAATTAGTGTTTGTGCCAAGTAGAACCGTTGGGTAGACTTGGGGAAAGTCTTGTTATCTTGCTGTAAAAAACAGAAACTTTAGCGCTCACGAGAACTGCTTCCATTTTTATTTGGAAAGTGATATTTAGTTAATTATTTTTTAAGATGATTAATATATAAATTACTCACGTCCAGCAATTTATTTTGGAATTTTTGGGGTTCCATATCTTGCGGTAGTTACAGATTACTACAGACTGTTCTGTTTTTGACAGATTCTGTTTTTCGTGTGTTGTTTGCTTATTTTGATGAAACTTTGGCTAGTAAAATAGTTTATAAACCATAGAGAAGTTGGAATACAGAAGGTTTAACACCAATATAAATAAATAATGAGTTAATTACAGTACCTTGAAGTGGTCTTTTGTTTTCTTTCGCTAACGAAGCTCACGAGATTTTCTACTTTAAGTTTTGTGTTGTGATGTTTTCAAGTTTTGGGTGAAGATTTGATGGATTATGGAATAAGGAGTGTCAAAAGCCTAAGATTTGGGATGCCCATGTCACCCCCAAGATAATCTAAGGACACCTAAAAGCCAAAGCATCCCCTCTTTCATCTACTTCCTTCGGTAACTTTACTTGGAGCTATATTTTTATTCACCACATGATATTTGTTTTGCTTGGAGATTCTTGTATGATTTGAGACTTTTATTTTTAGTTTAACACAATCATATTTTCTGTACACACCTTTTGGGAGAGCCATATATGACTTGGAATTTGTTAGGATACTCTATGTGCTTCACTTATATCTTTTGAGTTATATAGTTTTGCTCTAGTACTTCACTTATATCTTTTAGAGCACGGCGGTGGATTTGTTTGATAGAAACTATTGATCTCTCATGCTTCACTTAGATTATTTTAGAGTCTTAAATAGCATGGTAATTTGCTTAAATAATCCTAATATGCTAGGTATTCAAGATTAGTAAAAAAAATATTATGAGTGTTTTGAATACTAAGAGATGTTTGTTGCTTGATGATTGTTTTGAGATATGGAGGTAATAATATCAAAATCGTGGTTGTTGAGTAGTTGTGAATTTGAGAAATGCTTGCATTGGAGTTTGCAAGTCCCGTAGCATGCACGTATGGTAAACGTTATGTAAAAATTTGAAACATGAGGTGTTCTTTGATTGTCCTCCTTATGAGTGGCGGTCGGGGACGAGCGATGGTCTTTTCCTACCAATCTATCCCCCTAGGAGCATGCGCGTAGTGCTTGGTTTTTGATGACTTGTAGATTTTTGCAAAAAGTATGTGAGTTCTTTATGACTAATGTTGAGTCCATGGATTATAGGCACTCTCACCCTTCCATCATTGCTAGCCTCTTCGGTACCGTGCATTGCCCTTTCTCACATTGAGAGTTGGTGAAAACTTCGCCGGTGCATCCAAACCCCGTGATATGATACGCTCTTTCACACATAAACCTCCTTATATCTTCCTCAAAACAACCACCATACCTACCCATTATGGCATTTCCATAGCCATTCCTAGATATATTGCCATGCAACTTTCCACCATTCCGTTTATCATGACACATTCATCATTGTCGTATTGCTTAGCATGATCATGTAGTTGACATAGTATTTGTGGCAAAGCCACTCTTCGTAATTCTTTCATACATGTCACTCTTGTTTCATTGCATATCCCGGTACACCGCCGGAGGCATTCATATAGAGTCATCTTTTATTCTAGCATCGAGTTGTAATTATTGAGTTATAAATAAATAGAAGTGTGATGATCATCATTTTCTAGAGCATTGTCCCAAGTGACGAAATAAAAAAAGGGGGAGAGAAAGGCCATAAAAAAGAGAAGGCCCAAAAAAAGAGAGATAAAAAGAGAGAAGGGACAATGCTACTATCCTTTGCCACACCTGTGCTTCAAAGTAGCACCATAATCTTCATGATAGAGAGTCTCTGTTTTGTCACATTCATATACTTGTGGGAATTTTTCATTATAGAACTTGGCTTGTATATTCCAACAATGGGCCTCCTCAAGTGCCCTAGGTCTTCGTGAGTAAGCAACTTGGATGCACACCCACTTAGTTTCTTTTGTTGAGCTTTCATACATTTATAGCTCTAGTGCATCCGTTGCATGGAAATCCCTACTCCTTGCATTAACATCAATCGATGGGCATCTCCATAGCCCATTGATTAGCCTCGTTGATGTGAGACCTTCTCCTTTCTTGTCTTCTCCACATAACCCCCATCATCATATTCTATTCCACCCATTGTGCTATCTCCATGGCTCACGCTCATATATTGCGTGAAAGTTTATAGGTTTGAGATTACTAAAGTATGAAACAATTGCTTGGCTTGTCATCGGGGTTGTGCATGATGAGAGCATTCTTGTGTGACGAAAACGGAGCATGGATAAACTACATGATTTTGTAGGGATGAACTTTCTTTGGCCACGTTATTTTGAGAAGAAATAATTGCTTAGTTAGTATGCTTGAAGTATTATTATTATATGTCAATATGAACTTTTATCTTGAATCTTTCGGATCTGAATATTCATACCACAATTAAGAAGAATTACATTAAAATTATGCCAAGTAGCACTCCACATCAAAAATTCTGTTTTTATCATTTACCTACTTGAGGACGAGCAGGAATTAAGCTTGGGGATGCTTGACACGTCTCCAACATATCTATATTTTGTATTGCTCCATGCTATATTATCTACTATTTTGGACATTATTGGGCTTTATTATCCACTTTTATATTATTTTTGGGACTAACCTATTAACCGGAGGCCTAGCCCAGAATTGCTGTTTTTTTGCCTATTTTAGGGTTTCGAAGAAAAGGAATATCAAATAGAGTCCAAATGGAATGAAACCTTCGGGAACATGATTTTCTCACCGAACATGATCCAGGAGACTTGGACCCTATGTCAAGAAACAAAGGAGGAAGCCACGAGGTAGGGGGCGCGCCTACACCCCCAGGCATGCCCTCCACCCTCGTGGGCCCCCTGTTGCTCCACCGACGTACTCCTTCCTCCTATATATACCTACGTACCCCCAAACGATTAGATACAGAGCCAGAACCCTAATTCCACCGCCTTAACTTCCTGTATCCATGAGAACCCATCTTGGGGTCTATTCCGGAGCTCCGCCGGAGGGGGCATCCATCACGGAGGGCATCTACATCAAGACCATAGCCTCTCCGATGAAGTGTGAGTAGTTTACCTCAGACCTTCGGGTCCATAGTTATTAGCTAGATGGCTTCTTCTCTCTTTTTGGATTTCAATACAATTTTCTCCCCCTCTCTTATGGAGATCTATTCGATGTAATCTTCTTTTTGCGGTGTGTTTGTTGAGATCGATGAATTGTGGGTTTATGATCAAGATTATCTATGAACAATATTTGAACCTTCTCTGAATTCTTTTATGTATGATTGGTTATATTTGCAAGTCTCGTCGAATTATCAGTTTGGTTTGGCCTACTAGATTGATCTTGCTTGCAATGGGAGAAGTGCTTAGCTTTGGGTTCAATCTTGTGGTGTCCTTTCCTAGTGACAGTAGGAGCAGCAAGGCACTTATTTTATTGTTGCCATCGAGGATAACAAGATGGGGTTTTTATCATATTGCATGAATTTATCCCTCTACATCATGTCATCTTGATTAAGGCATTACTCTGTTTTCATGAACTTAATACTCTAGATGCATGCTGGATAGTGGTCGATGAGTGGAGTAATAGTAGTAGATGCAGGCAGGAGTCGGTTTACTTGTCTCGGACGTGATGCCTATATACATGATCATAGCTAGATATTCTCATAAATATGTTCAATTTTGTCATTTGCTCAACAGTAATTCGTTCACCCACCGTAAAATACTTATGCTCTTGAGAGAAGCCACTAGTGAAACCTATGGCCCTCGGGTCTATCTTCATCATATTAATCTTCCAATACTTAATTCTTTCCTTTGCTTTTATTTTACTTTGCATCTTTATCATAAAAATATCAAAAATATTATCTTATCATATCTATGAGATCTCACTCTCGTAAGTGACCGTGAAGGGATTCACAACCCCTTATCGCATTGGTTGCGAGGAGTTATTGGTTTTGTGCAGGTACGAGGGACTCACGTGTAGCCTCCTACTGGATTGATACCTTGGTTCTCAAAAACTGAGGGAAATACTTACGCTACTTTGCTGCATCACCCTTTCCTCTTCAAGGGAAAACCAAGGCAGTGCTCAAGAGGTAGCAGTGTTGAGATAGAGCTTCGTCAGCACGACGACGTGATGACGGTGATGATGAAGCTACTGGCACAGTGCTTCGCCTAAGCACTACGAAGATATGACCGAGGTGGATTATGGTGGAGGGGGGCACCGCACTTGGCTAAGACAATGATCAACTTTTGTGTCTATGGGGTGCCCCCTCCCCCGTATATAAATGAGTGGAGGAGGGGGGAGGGCTGGCCCTCTATGGCGCGCCCTAGGGGAGTCCTACTCCCACCGGGAGTAGGATTCCCCCCTTCCAAGTGGTAGGAGTAGGAGAGAAGTAAGGGGAGGAGAGGGGAAAGGAAAGGGGGGCGGCCCCCACCCAATTCGGATTGGGCTAGGGGGGCGCGCCTCCCACCTTTTCCCTTCCTCTCCTCTATTCCACTAAGGCCCAATAAGGCCCATATACTCCCCGGGGGGTTCCAATATATCGATCTTTATGTCTCGACCATTTCGAGACTCCTCGTCATGTCCGTGGTCATATCCGGGACTCCAAATTACCTTCGGTACATCAAAACACATAAACTCATTATACTGATCATCACCGACCGTTAAGCGTGTGGACCCTACGGGTTCGAGAACTATGTAGACATGACCGAGACTCATCTCCGGTCAATAACCAATAGAGGAACCTGGATGCTCATATTGGTTCCTACATATTCTAGAAGATCTTTATCGGTCAAACCACACAACAACATACGTTGTTCCCTTTCCCATCTGTATGTTACTTGCCCGAGATTTGATCGTCGGTATCTCAATACCTAGTTCAATCTCGTTACCGGCAAGCCTCTTTACTCATTCCGTAATGCATCATCCTGAAACTAACTCATTAGTCACATTGCTTGCAAGGCTTATAGTGATGTGCATTACCGAGAGGGCCTAGAGATACCTCTCCGATACTCGGAGTGACAAATCCTAATCTCAATCTATGCCAACTTAACAAACACCATCGAAGACACTTGTAGAGCATCTTTATAGTCACCCAGTTACGCTGTGATGTTTGATAGCACACTAAGTGTTCCTCTGGTATTCGGGAGTTGCATGATCTCATAGTCATAGGAACATGTATTAGTTATGGAGAAAGCAATAGCAACAAACTAAATGATCATCGTGCTAAGCTAACAGATGGGTCAAATTAATCAGATCATTCTCTAATGATGTGATCCTGTTAATCAAATGACAACTCATGTCTATGGTCAGGGAACATAACCACCATTAATTCAATGAGCTAGTCAAGTACAGGCATACTAGCGATACTCTGTTTGTCTATGTATTCACACATGTACTAAGTTTCCGGTTGATACAATTCTAGCATGAATAATAAACATTTATCATGATATAAGGAAATATAAATAACGACTTTATTATTGCCTCTATGGCATATTTCCTTCAGTCTCCCACTTGCACTAGAGTCAATAATCCAAATTAGATTGTAATGATTCTAACACCCATGGAGTCTTGGTGTTGATCATGTTTTGCTCGTGAGAGAAGCTTAGTCAACGGGTCTGCAACATTCTAATCCGTATGTATCTTGCGAATCTCTATGTCTCCCTCCTTGACTTGATCGTGGATGGAATTGAAGCGTCTCTTGATGTGCTTGGTTCTCTTGTGAAATCTGGATTCCTTTGCCAAGGAAATTGCACCAGTATTGTCACAAAAGATTTTCATTGGACCCGATGCACTAGGTATTACACCTAGATCGGATATGAACTCCTTCATCCAGACTCCTTCATTTGCTGCTTCCAAAGCAGCTATGTACTCCGCTTCACACGAAGATCCCGCCACGACGCTCTGCTTGGAACTGCACCAACTGACAGCTCCACCATTTAATGAAAACATGTATCCGGTTTGTGACTTAGAGTCATCCGAATCAGTGTCAAAGCTTGCATCGACATAACAATTTACGACGAGCTCTTTGTCATCTCCATATATGAGAAACATATCCTTAGTCCTTTTCAGGTATTTCAGGATGTTCTTGACCGCTGTCCAGTAATCCACTCCTAGATTACTTTGGTACCTCCCTGGTAAACTAATAGCAAGGCACACATCAGGTCTGGTACGCAGCATAGCATACATGATAGAACCTATGGCTGAAGCATAGGGAATGACTTTCATTTTCTCTCTATCTTCTGCAGTGGTCGGACATTGAGTCTAACTCAACTTCACACCTTTTAATACAGGCAAGAACCCTTTCTTTTCCTGATCCATTTTGAACTTCTTCAAAACTTTATCAAGGGATGTGCTTTGTGAAAGTCCAATTAAGCGTCTTGATCTATATCTATAGATGTTGATGCCTAATATATAAGAAGCTTCACCGAGGTCTTTCATTGAAAAATTCTTATTCAAGTATCCTTTTATGCTATTCAGAAATTCAATATCATTTTCGATCAACAATATGTCATCCACATATAATATCAGAAATGCTATAGAGCTCCCACTCAATTTCTTGTAAATACAGGCTTCTCCAAAAGTCTATATAAAACCATATGCTTTGATCACACAATCAAAGCGTATATTCCAACTCCGAGAGGCTTCCACCAGTCCATAAATGGATCGCTGGAGCATGCCCACTTTGTTAGCACCTTTTGGATTGACAAAACCTTCTGGTTGCATCATATACAACTCTTCTTTAGGATATCCATTAAGGAATGCAGTTTTGACATCCATTTGCCAAATTTCATAATCATAAAATGCGGCAATTTCTAACATCATTCGGACGGACTTAAGCATCGCTATGGGTGAGAAGGTCTCATCGTAGTCAACTCCTTGAACTGGTCGAAAACCTTTTGCAACAAGTGGAGCTTTGTAGACGGTAACATTACCGTCAGTGTCAGTCTTCTTCTTGAAGATCCATTTATTCTCTATGGCCTGCCGATCCTCGGGCAAGTCAACCAAAGTCCACACTTTTTTTCTCATACATGGATCCCATCTCAGATTTCATGGCCTCAAGCCATTTTGCGGAATCTGGGCTCATCATCACTTCCTCATAGTTCGTTGGTTCATCATGGTCAAGTAACATGACATCCAGAACAGGATTACCGTACCACTCTGGTGTGGATCTCACTTTGGTTGACCTACGAGGTTCGGTGGTAATTTGATCAGAAGTTTCATGATCATCATCATTAGCTTCCTCACTTACTGGTGTAGGAATCACTGGAACTGATTTCAGTGATGAACTACTTTCCAATATGGGAGCAGGTAAAATTACTTCATCAAGTTCTACTTTCCTCCCACTCACTTCTTTCGAGAGAAACTCCTTCTCTAGAATGGATCCATTCTTAGCAACGTATATCTTGCCTTCGGATCTGTGATAAAAGGTGTACCTAACAGTCTCCTTTGGGTATCCTATGAAGACACAGTTGTCCGATTTGGGTTCGAGCTTATCAGGTTGAAGATTTTTCACATAAGCATCACAGCCCCAAATTTAAGAAACGACAACTTTGATTTCTTGACAAACAATAGTTCATAAGGTGTCGTCTCAACAGATTTAGATGGTTCCCTATTTAACGTGAATGCAGCCGTCTCTAAAGCATAACCCCAAAACGATAGCGGTAAATCAGTAAGAGAAATCATAGATCCCACCATATCTAGTAAAGTACGATTACTTCATTCGGACACACCATTACGCTGTGGTGTTCCGGGTGGCGTGAGTTGCGAAACTATTCCGCATTGTTTCAAATGAAGACCAAACTCGTAACTCAAATATTCTCCTCCATGATCATATCGTAGAAACTTTACTTTCTTGTTATGATGATTTTCCACTTCACTCTGAAACTCTTTGAACTTTTCAAATGTTTCAAACTTATGTTTCATTAAGTAGATATACCCATATACGCTCAAATCATTTGTGAGGGTGAGAAAATAATGATATCCGCCGCAAGCCTTAATGTTGATTGGCCCACATACATTAGTATGTATGATTTGTAATAACTCTGTTGCTCGCTCCATTGTTCCGGAGAATGGAGTTTTAGTCATATTTCCCATGTGGCATGGTTCGCAAGTACCAAGTGATTCATAATCAAGTGATTCCAGAAGTCCATCAAAATGGAGTTTCTTCATGCGCTTTACACCAATATGACCCAAACGGCAGTGCCACAAATAAGTTGCACTATCATTATTAACTCTGCATCTTTTGGCTTCAATACTATGAACATGTGTATCACTACTATCAAGATTTAGTAAAAATAGACCATTCATCAAGGGTGCATGACCATAAAAGATATTACTCATATAAATAGAACAACCATTGTTCTCTAATTTAAATGAATAACCGTCTCGCATCAAACAAGATCCAGATATAATTTTCATGCTCAACGCTAGCACCAAATAACAATTATTTAGGTCTAAAACTAATCCCAAAGGTAGATGTAGAGGTAGCGTGCCGACGGTGATCACATCGACTTTGGAACCATTTCCCACGTGAATCGTCACCTCGTCCATAGCCAATCTTCGCTTAATCTGTAGCCCCTGTTTCGAGTTGCAAATGTTAGCAACTAAACCAGCATCAAATACCCAAGCACTACTGTGAGGATTAGTAAGGTACACATCAATAACATGTATATCAAATATACCTTCCACTTTGCCATCATTCTTCTCCGCCAAATTCTTGGGGCAGTTCCGCTTCTAGTGACCAGTCCCTTTGTAGTAGAAGCACTCAGTCTCAGGCTTAGGTCCAGACTTGGGTTTCTTCACTTGAGCAGCAACTGGCTTGCTATTCTTCTTGAAGTTTACCTTCTTTCCTTTACCTTTTTTCTTGAAACTGGTGGTCTTGTTGGCCATCAACACTTTATGCTACTTCTTGATTTCTACCTCCGCAGCCTTTAGCGTTGCAAAGAGCTCAGGAATCGTCTTATCCATCCCTTGCATATTATAGTTCATCACGAAGCTCTTATAGCTTGGAGTCAGTTATTGAAGAACTCTGTCAATGACACTATCATCAGGAAGATTAACTCCCAGCCGAGTCAAGTGGTTGTGGTACCCAGACATTCTGAGTATATGTTCACTGACAGAACTATTCTTCTCCATTTTGCAGTTGTAGAACTTATTGGAGACTTCATATCTCTGAATCCGGGCATTTGCTTGAAATATTAACTTCAACTCCTGGAACATCTCATACGCTCCATGACGTTCAAAACGTAGTTGAAGTCCCGGTAATAAGACATAAAGCATGGCACACTGAACTATCAAGTAGTCATCAACTTTGCTCTGCCAGGTGTTCACAACATCTGGCGTTGCTCCTGCAGCGGGTTTGTCACTTAGCGGTGCTTCCAGGACGTAATTCTTCTGTGCAGCAATGAGGATAATCCTCAAGTTACGGACCCAGTCCATGTAGTTGCTACCATCATCTTTCAACTTAGCTTTCTCTAGGAACACATTAAAATTCAATGGAACAACAACACGGGCCATCTGTCTACAACAACATAGACATGCAAAATACTATCAGGTACTAAGCTCATGATAAATTAAAGTTCAATTAATCAAATTACTTAAGAACTCCCACTTAGATAGACATCTCTCTAATCATCTAAGTGATCACGTGATCCATATCAACTAAACCATGTCCGATCATCAGGTGAGATGGAGTAGTTTTCAACGGTGAACATCACTATGTTGCTCATATCTACTATATGATTCATGCTCGACCTTTCGGTCTCAGTGTTCCGAGGCCATATCTACATATGCTAGGCTCGAAGTTTAACCCGAGTATTCTGAGTGTGCAAAACTGGCTTGCACCCATTGTATGTGAACATAGAGCTTATCACACTCGATCATCACGTGGTGTCTCGGCACGACGAACTATACCAACGGTGCATACTCAGGGAGAACACTTATACATTGAAATTTAGTGAGAGATCATCTTATAATGCTACCGTTGAACTAAGAAAAATAAGATGCATAAAGGATAAACATCACATGCAATCAATATAAGTAATATGATATGGTCATCATCATCTTGTGCTTTTGATATCCATCTCCAAAGCACCGTCATGATCACCATAGTCACCAGCTTGACACCTTGATCTTAATCGAAGCATCGTTGTCGTCTCGCCAACTATTGCTACTACGACTATCGCTACTGCTTAGTGATAAAGTGAAGCAATTACATGGAGATTGCATTTCATACAATAAAGCGACAACCATATGGCTCCTGCCAGTTGCCGATAATTGTGTTACAGAACATGATCATCTCATACAATAAAATTTAGCATCATGTCTTGACCATATCACATCACAACATGCTTCACAAAAACAAGTTAGACGTCCTCTACTTTGTTGTTGCAAGTTTTACATGGCTGCTACGGGCTGAGCAAGAACCGTTCTTACCTACGTATCAAAAACCAGAACGCGTTATAGTGATTGCTTTTTGATCTTCAGAAAGAACCTTGTTCATTGAATACGATTCAACTAAAGTTGGAGAAACTGACACCCACCAGCCACATGTGTGCGAAGCACGTCGATAGAACCAGTCTCGCGTAAGCGTACGCGTAATGTCGGTCTGGGCCGCTTCATCCAACAATACCGCCGAATCAAGAATCAACTAGTGACGGCAAGCAATATGTATATACCCACGCCCACATCTCCTTTGTGTTCTACTTGTGCATATAACATTTACGCATAGACCTGGCTCGGATGCCACTGTTGGGGAACGTAGTAATTTCAAAAAAAAATCCCACGCACACGTAACATCTATCATGGTGATGCATAGCTATGAGAGGGAAGAGTGTTGTCCACGTACCCTCGTAGACCGTAAGCGGAAGAGTTATGACAACGCTATTGATGTAGTCATACGTCTTCATGATCCGACTGATCCTAGTACCGAAAGTACGGCACCTCCGCGATCTGCACACGTTCAGCTCGGTGACGTCCCACGAACTCTTGATCCAGCTGAGTGTCGAGGGAGAGCTTCGTCGGCACGATGGGGTGATGACGGTGATGATGAAGCTACCGACGCAGGGCTTCTCCTAAGCACTATGATGATATGATCGAGGTGGATCATGGTAGAGGGGGCACCGCACACGGCTAAGACAATGATGAACTTGTGCATCTATGGGGTGACCCCCTCCCTCGTATATAAAGGAGTGGAGGAGGGGGGAGGGCCGGCCCTCTAGGGCGCGCCGTAGGGGAGTCCTACTCCCAGCGGGAGTAGTATTCCCCCTTCCAAGTAGTAGGAGTAGGAGAGAAGGAAGGAGAGGAGAAGGGGAAGGAAAGGGGGGGCGGCCCCCACCCAATTTGGATTAGGCTAGGGGGGTGCGCCTCCCACCTTTTCCCTTCCTCTCCTCTATTCCACTAAGGCCCAATAAGGCCCATATACTCCCCGGGGGGTTACCGTAACCTCCCGGTAATCTACAAAATGCCCGAACTCATCCGGAACCATTTCGATGTCCAAACATAGGCTTCCAATATATCGATCTTTACTTCTCGACCATTTCGATACTCCTCGTCATGTCCGTGATCATATCCGAGACTCCGAACTACCTTCGGTACATCAAAACACTTAAACTCATAATACCGATAATCACCGAACGTTAAGCATGCGAACCCTACATGTTTGAGAACTATGTAGACATGACCGAGACTCATCTCCAGTCAATAACCAATAGCGGAACCTGGATGCTCGTATTGGTTCCTACATATTCTACGAAGATCTTTATCGGTCAAACCGCACAACAACATACGTTGTTCCCTTTGTCATCGGTATGTTACTTGCCCGAGATTTTATTGTCGGTATCTCAATACCTAGTTCAATCTCGTTACTGGCAAGTCTCTTTACTCGTTCTGTAATGCATCATCCCGCAACTAACTCATTAGTCACATTCATTGCAAGGCTTATAGTCATGTGCATTACCGAGAGGGCCCGGAGATACCTCTCCGATACTCGGAGTGACAAATCCTAATCTCGATCTATGCCAACTCAACAAACACCATCGAAGACACCTGTAGAGCATCTTTATAGTCACCCATTTACATTGTGACGTTTGATAGCAAACTAAGTGTTCCTCCGGTATTCGGGAGTTGCATAATCTCATAGTCATAGGAACGTGTATAAGTTATGGAGAAAGCAATAGAAAAAACTAAACGATCATCGTGCTAAGCTAATGGTTGGGTCAAGTCAATCACATCATTCTCTAATGATGTGATCACGTTAATCAAATGAAAACTCATGTCCATGGTCAGGAAACATAGCCATCATTGATTCAACGAGCTAGTCAAGTAGAGGCATACTAGTGACACTCTGTTTGTCTATGTATTCAAACATGTACTAAGTTTCCGGTTAATACAATTCTAGCATGAATAATAAACATTTGTCATGATATAAGGAAATATAAACAACAATTTTATTATTTCCTCTAGGGCATATTTCCTTCATTGGCATCATCCCCAACCGCAAGATATGATTTAGATTTAAACCTTGACCATCTTTAGCATCAATCATCATGCGACCATCCTTTGTAGTTATGGTATATTAAGCAGGTTCATTCACACCAAGGCTGCGCATGGTAAGAGAAACTTGGCCACGGTCTCTCGGATTGTTGAACGACTCCCTCGTTGCTCTAGGAATTCTCTGTTTGCAAACAAGAAGACATACACAAACAATTAGATCAACATAGTGAATCATGTGAAACGACATGCAAAGAAAAAGAACGAAGCACTTGGGCGGCCAATGCTTACCAAGAAGGTGGACACGTTGGTTTTTGTAAGGACTTTGGTATATGAAGTACGAACTGCAGCCCAGTCTGTTGCCGGTGCAACTGTTGGTTCCGTTGCCGCTGCATGGGCCGGAGCAGATGCAAGTGCAAGTGTTGGTTCAGGTGCCGAAGCCATTGGTGGATCCTATGCCAATGTGACTGGTAGTGCCACTGCTGCTGCCGCAGATGGTGATCCTTGTAGAGCAGGTGCCGGTGTCGGAGCAGGTGCCGGTGTCGATGCCCGATCCTCCGGTAGATTATCCTGATCCGCTGATGGTTAGTGCCCAATCCTCAGCTGGATCAGACTGAGCTGCTGCCGCTGTCAGTGCTAGAGCAACTGCCGATGCTCGATCCGTTGCTGAAGGTGGTACCGATGTGCGAGACAGTGGTGATCGTCTCTGGTCAGCTATGATTAGCTTTCTAACTTGAGTAGTCTCTGTGACTGTGATCCAGTCTTTTTCTTCATTTCTTTTAAACGTGAGAAGGATTAACTGTGGCGTGTTTGTTAAACCAAACTACAGTTCATCATAGGGATTCAGCTTGTACTCAAACAACACACTGATCCAAGTTTTTCCAGTAATATAAGTGATGGACAATGCCTTCATTACAAACATGACATAAGAAGTGAAACCTACAAAAATATCCATCGTGGAGCAAACCAAATGGTTTGTTCTAGGATAAATGTCACATGTGAAAACCTGCATCGTAAAATTGCAGCAAAGGAAAGAAAACCGTACACTAAATCAATAAGATTTAGTGAGTAAATCAATAAGATTTACTTGATGTGACACGAGTGAATCCTTACCAGGAAACCACTATGTGGAAGTACTAAACCGAAGATTGATTATCCAACTACGCGTGGCATGCAGGGCCCCCGCCTACTCCCACAAGCAGGACAGTCCAAAGATCATGACAAATCCTATGGATCGAAGATCCATGGGACTGGAAATCCTGGTGGGTGTGATAAACCCTGCAATGCATACATATATTTGGAGTGTAACCATAATTGATAAACCGTCCTCACAAAAAAGATGATCTGGATACTTCAAAATATACAGACTGAATTGAGTGGACAGACATTAACATAGACTGTTCTCAAGACTCACCACACACCAAAAGCGGCAATACTAAACAATATAGGGTTCACAAACACAAATTAGGTACTGAACAATAGTACTTACTACAGACAAGCAAAGTTGCACTAATTAAACTCTGCGGACTATTTCTTGCCACTGACCTACGGGATGAACCCCTCATAACTGACAAGGCCATGGACTTCGTGGGAGATGTCTACCGGCACCATCACCATCTCGTCAACCTTGGAGAACCCAACAGAGTGGTCTATCCACTCATAAACATGATGATGAAGACATGCTGCATCAGATTTGTCAAGAAGCTTTACAAGAACCACACCCTTTGTAATCGAAGGCACAGCCAGGAAATTGTTGTGGTCAAGTACAACCTCGAGAACACGACTGACAACAATGCTACAGGAAAACACTAGTTCAGGACACGTGGCGACAAGGACACAACAGCTGGATAGTTTAGCAGTAGAACTCATCCTCAGGCCTTCCAGTTCACACGGCATGAATTTGAGAACTTCATATCCACCGCGGACCTAGTTCTAATTCAAATAGAAACCAGATATTTTATTACTACCTTCGTTCAGAAATATAAGATGATATTCGATATTTTACTCCATATATGACTACGTATACGCACAGAAATGAGTGAACAAAGACACTAGAACATGTCTTCAAAGGCATGAGAGCAGAGGGATTAGTTGCAATATCCATAACACAAGTTACTGAGGAAAATATACCCTCTTCAAAGATAGCATTTATGTTCATAAAGTAGTTGAAAGTAATCTATAAGAAATCAGTGTCAACCTCTCACATGTTTTGGTCAAAAGGGGAATTTAGAACCGTCATTTGGCACACAAAAATCACATGCAAGATTACCCAGAAAGTTGTACTACTAGTACTAGTACCGTGTGTTAGATGAAAAAACACAATCAAGATCGAGAAAAAGATCGTCAAGAAGAGATATTACCCGGACTTGCTTAATGAGGGATCCCGAAGAGGGGGGCTTTGAGCTTGTCTGCGGTAGTCTCTGCAGGGTGCTTGCGCTTCTTCGTACCATGAGCCTCTATGGTTTTGGTCAGAGCCATAGACATTACTTTGGCCGGTGCTCCAGCGTCCATCAAGAAACTGTCAACAGAAAAAAAAAAGAAACCATAATCACAAACCCAAAAGAAGAACAGAAAGGAAGTTATAGGATCAGTCTCGGGGTTGCAAGACCGGGACTTGGCCAGAATCAACACCATTGATGCGCTCACCTTTCCTTATTTGGGAGAGAAGAACAATAGCAGAATCAGGTTGGGGTTTTCTAGAAGAAATGAGGAACAAGATGAGGGAGAAGCGACTGGGGGTTTTCTTCAAGAGAGGAAGCTAAGAGAGAAGAGTGAAATGATGGTTGCTTAGTCCGTCCAACTTACTGCTGGAAAGGAGGGGGTTGTGTGATTTGACAGCTCATTGGGCATTACTGCGGCGCTTCGATTGGGGTAGTCTTCCATGCAGTTGGGCACTCCACTACGGATTAATTTAGTGCATGGCTGGTGGACCCCGATGCTGGCTATCCCACACGTCGGCAAAAGTGAGTAGCAAGGTTCCTGACGACCGTCCAGGAGAATCCATACGGTAGAACGTGTCCACTGTTTTTCTAAAGAAAAAATGATTACAACAAGCGTTTCCACTCTTACGATGGATGAGTGCGAAACACTGCAGCCACTTGAACATACATAGTGCTCCTACTACTAGGCATGTCCAGTGGTTCATACGTCAGTACTACATAATCTTGTTGCTAGCGTAGTAAGATATGACGACAACAAATGATGTTGTGTGTATGTCAACTATATGAACTGTAATGTACCATAGTACCTCTTTTTTGACTGTCCAGTTGAGAATGAACGGTGAGATCAATGTTAACATAACTAGGTCTATAGCGCACGGAGAGTATGGTGCGACAGTACTCCATGAAACATGAACCATATGAAGCACGAATCAATGTTAGGCAGGGCATATGAACGGTGCATGGGATGGGAGTAAAAGTTCCCTTCTTGACCCACTTTTGGGTGTTTGGAAGAGTGCATGAAGGGTGCATGAGTCCACACTAGTAGGTTAACACAAATACACGAAGAGGGAACAACTATATTCAGATGAGAATGCAACTGAACACACCCACATGCCTTGTGCTACAGTGACTGATCTGCACCATCCGAGTTTGATCCAACGGTCATGTTGCACCGAGACATGGACATGCCCATGCAAAGGATGCCTAAACACCACCGAAGTCCCTCTACTTCTCGAGGCGCGTGACTTTGGTGATGCAGGGTGCAACCGCTCGTCAAAGACGACGTCAAATGGCACAAATGGATTCTACTGATGGAGCCCTGAGAGGATTCGCCCGGCAACGGCAACGGCAACCCGTAACCCCTCCTTGTCCAGCTCCGCCCCCACCATCGTGTGGAGACGGCTCAGCTCCTCAGAGATATAGTTGAAGAAGGAGACCAGGTTAGGAAGGCGCAGCTCATTGAAGTCGATGGGATGGTCGAACGGGTTTAGCTAGACGGTCGGCATGGTCACGCTGGCATGACGGTAGGCATCGCGTAGCCGCAACATGTGTGTGGCAATTTGGTCCACCAAGTGGATGAGGCGATCCCGGTCCTCGTCACGATCGGCCTGCTTGCGCTCCAGCCTGCTCCCCTGACGGCCTATCGTATCTCCTGATTTCTACAGCAATGTCGCTGATGCCTCGAGCATCTTTGTGGTGGACGCCTGCCTCTTTTGAAGGTCCATGAACTCCTGCACATAATGAAGGAGCATGGGACTCCTCTCCTCCTTGAGCTCACGGAGCTCCACGTCCTTGGCCCTATGCTCCACATCCTTGGCCTGCAGCTCCTGTGTCTGGCGCTTCACCTCAAATTCCGTGATCTGATGTGCCGCCATGGCACTAGGTAGAAGCAATGGGGAGAGGAAGAAAAGGGAGCGAAACAGCTGAAAGGCAATGCAATCTACGAGAAGGCGGAGGGAGACAGCCAAGGAGCAGGGTGAATTTTTTGGTTTTCACCATGGGAAAACACAAGTTGACAACTTTTCACATCAACGAGCAGTGGGTTTTACAGGCGGAGTCATCATGACTAGTTGCTGCTGCACCTACTCCCTCAATCAAAAAAATTAAAAATGCCGCCGCGCCTGCTCCCGTCAGTCAAAAAATTAAAAATGCGGCCGCGCCTGCTCCCGTCAATCAAAAAATCAAAAATCCTGCCATGCCTGCCACACCCAAATACCAGAGCAATGCCACGGTGGATATTTAAATTTACCTGCCGGCAAGGAGATAAAAATATGGGTGAAGAAACAAATGTGGCGGCGGCCTAGCTAATCGGTCGCACTAGCCCAACTAGCTAGGAACCGTGCTTCACTGGTGTACTCGGCAGGAAAGGTGGTCTTTTGTGATTTGACGACTCATTTAGTTGCTTCAGTTCTACGACCGAGGAGGACCCATTAAACGGGCGGTAGGGCGTCCCACGTCTCGACATGGAAGAATATATGCGTGCACCACTCAGGAGGACCCCGAAAACGCGCGGTAGGGCGTGCCACGTCTCGGCACGGAGGAAAAATGTGAGTTTAAAATTATACTGTATCAGACATACTACATATGGTTCGACCTCGGGACCCAGCAAGTCTGTCTAAAACACCCCACTAGCCACAGAGCTTCATCATGCTAACGTGGGACGGAGGATAGGTGTGGTTAGCTCCATCTCGAGCAGCCACAACGTCTCTTGTTCTAGGCGATTCTTCTATTTTCCATGCTTTTTTTAGTTATAATAACCCCACGGCAAGCTAGCGCCGCTTTGGGTGTGTGCCCGTGCGTCTAAACATTAGACGATGGAGAGGAGAGAGAGATCACAGACCTGGGACCCACTAGTAAGTGAGTTAATGTAACACCCCGGATGTAACTTTCCTTAATTGTAACTCCGACTCTTGCCATTTCCGGCTATGTGATATGATATTTCCTTCGTGGTTGGGTTTTTGTCTTCATTTTGCTTTTTGTTCATGTCATGCATTTCATCTCACGTCATCATGTGCATGTCATTTGCATTCGTGTTCGTCTCATGCATCCGGTCTTTTTCCCCATTGTCCGTTTCGCGATCTGACACTCCCACATGCACCCGTTGCACCCCTCAAATCTCTTTTTGTGAGCGGGAGAAAACATTCTCAGAATGGGTTGAGATTTGTTGAGTGGCCTTGGTACATCACCGGTAGGCCGCCTGTCAAATTTCATTCCATTTGGAGGTCGTTTGATGCCCCAACAGTTAACCGGGTAACCGCAAAAGCCCCTCTATTGCTGCAGCCCAAAACCCCTCCAAAACAGCCCACTAGCCTATCTAAACCCCCTCCATGCTCTCCGTCGTTGGATCACGATCATGTGGGCGAAAACCGCACCTCATTTGAACACTCGTAGCTCCCCCTACCTATAAATATGCATCCCCTACTAAAAATCCGAGGAAAAACCCAAGCTCCCCTCTCCCCGCGCCGCCGGACACGTCCGGGCGACGCCGGACGCGTCCTCCACCACCGCCCGCACAAGTAAGCAGCCGCCACGTGGTGCCCCACCACCTCCACCGCTGCCGGCCCGCCCGAGCCCGTTGTGGGCGCCCCACGGCCCGGTCGCCTCCCATCGCCGCGCGAACTCCACCCGCACGCGCCGCCCGATCCGCCGTGCCGCCCGCGAACTCGTTGCGCGCGCGCCGCCTGGTTCACCGCGCAGCCTGACTCTGCCTCACCATGCCCCGCTATCCGCCGCGCCACACATGACCTTGCCAGCACCGGTCAGATCCAGCGGGATCCGACCTCCTCGGCGAGCTCCTTCCACACCGACCACCGTCTTCCTCCTCTCCGGCACAAACTCCGGCGAACCCCGATGTCCTTGGTTTCCGTGAAACCTTAGATCCGAAGGTTGACCCCCCTCGTTCTCTCTAAGTCCCGAAATCTTTAACATTTTATGCCCCTGTTCATCATGTCATATCTCCATTCTCATAACTCCGTTTTGCCTGCATGATATATCAAAATGTTCACCTTGTGATGCTCTTCATGTACTATCCATATTGATGTCGTAATCCTCATTGCAAAAGTGCTATATGATGTTGTCTGCTGGAATTTAATAGAACATGTTGATTTGTCATTTTCATTGCATTTTGTGTGTGCATCCTATGAGCATGATGTCTACATGTTTTATGAGCTTCATCATGCCATCTTTACATTGGTGCAAGCCTTGTATTTTATGAGCTTTGTGATGACTAGCACAAGCATGCAAAGTAGGCTATGTGATGTTGCTGATTTCAACACTTAGATTATTTTTGCTGTCTTTTCCTGTTACATTTTGATGCTATGTAAACATGTTGCTACCTGTAGAACCATGCATATTTTGAGGTAGTTCAGTAAGAATGTTTTGAAGACGTTGTACTCTTCTATCCATTCAATCCTCTCGTTGCAATTATGGAGTAGTGTAGCTTGTCATTACCATGCTCTAGTTTTGCTAAATGTTGTTTTGGGCAGATTGTTAACATGAACCGTATGAACTTTCTCTTGCCATGCTTAGCTTCATGAGTATGTCTACTTACTGTTGGTCACCTTGTTATGCCATGAAATTCTTCATGGTGAGTGGCATGAGCTTGCAAAGTTTCTATCATGAATCTGTTTCTGCCATGTCATGTTTTTCTACTAAGTCTGAAACTCATCATATCATTTGCCATGTTTGCATTGATGCTACCATCTTATCCATGCATCTTTGGCTAAAGTTCAGTAAGGGAGTTTTGTTCTATGCCTTTAGTTCTAGCATGCCACGCCCTTGTTTTCCATGATATGTTCTTGTAGCATGTTTTTTGCTAGATCTAAACATTGCTACCTGATGTTGTTTTGACATGTTCAATTTTTTCTCAAAGTCTGTGGAGCTGTATATCATTTGCATTTTTGCCATGCTATTTCGAGCTTGTTCTAGTGAGTTCGAGGACGAGCTCGGTGTTCACGATTTGTAGAGCTTCACATGTACTTCTAGGCCACTTGCTTTGTTGTCTTGTTGGAGTGTTGTAGCATAGTTTCTTGATGCATCCTAAGTTCTATGATGTTGTTAAGCGCATATTTGCATCGTTCTTGTTTTTTTTGCCCTTTGCAAACCGTGCATCCGTTTCTGGTGATCCTTATATCGATTTCGACCGAAATCACCTCATCTTTCCAGAAGCATACTTGGTTTGCCAACTTGATGCCTTGATCATACTTCTCCTTCCGGAGTACCCATATGCATTGCGCATCATATCTTGCATTCCATGCCATGTCTTGCATCTTGTTGCTTGTGCATTGCACCATGATTGATTGTTGTTCCATTGATGGTGTTCTTGCTTTTGGTAGAGCCGGGAGACGAGTTCGTGAACGAGGAACCTGTTGAGTACGTTAACGAGGATCATGGTTTCCACAACTCTGAGAACTTTGCAGGCAAGATGACCATTACCCTCGATATCACTTCTATCTTTGCTTGCTAGTTGTTCGTTCTATCACTATGTCGCGCTACCGTTGTTTGGCTAAGTTACCACTTTTGCTCATCCCCTCTTATAGCGTTGCTAGTTGCAGGTGCCTTGCAGGTTGTTCCATGTTGGAACATGGATATGTCGGGATATCACATTATCTCTTATTTAATTAATGCATCTATATACTTTGCAAAGGGTGGAACGCTTGGCCTTTTGCTCGGTGTTTTGTTCCACTCTTGTCGCCCTAGTTTCTGTCATACTGGTGTTATGTTCCTTGATTTTGCATTCCTTATGCGCTTGGGGCTATGGGACCCCCTTGACAGTTCTCTTTGTATAAAACTCCTCCAGCAAGGCCCAACCTTGGTTTTACATTTGCCGAACAACTTAAAATTTTCATTGGGAGTTATAAACCCGAGGGTCATCTTTATTTAACCCCTGGGCCAGTGCTCCTCTGAGTGTTGGTCCAAACCGAGTAGACTGCAGGGCCACCTTGGGGAAACTTGAGGGTTGGTTTTACTCGTAGCATGTCTCATACGGTGTGCCCTGAGAACAAGATATGTGAAGCTCCTATCGGGATTTGTCGGCACAGTCGGCGGTCTTGCTGGTCTTGTTTTACCATTGTTGATATGTCTTGTAACCGGGATTCCGAGACCGATCGGTTCTTTCCGGGAGAAGGAATATCCTTCGTTCATCATGAGAGCTTGTGATGGGCTAAGTTGGGACACCCCTGCAGGGTATAAACTTTCGAGAGTCGTGCCCGCTGTTATGTGGCAGATGGGAATTTGTTAATATCCAGTTGTAGAGAACTTGACACTTGACTTAATTAAAATGAATCAACCGCGTGTGTAGCCCTGATGGTCTCTTTTCAGTGAAGTCTGGGAAGTGAACATGATTTGGGTTATGTTTGTACGTAAGTAGTTCAGGATCACTTCTTGATCACTTCTAGCTTCACGACCATTGTGTAGATTCTCATCTTACTCTCGTACTCGTATGTTAGCCACCATATTTTCTTAGCTCTTGCGTCAACTCCACCTCATTACCATATCCTACCCATAAGCTTAAATAGTCTTAATCTCCCGTGTTTTGAGATTGATGAGTCCTTGTGACTCATAGATACTACCAAAACAGTTGCAGGTGTCGATGATATTAGTGCAGGTGATGCTACCGAACACAAGTGGGAGTTCGACGAGGACCTTGGTCGTTACTATGTTCCATTTCCCGATGATCAGTAGTCGAGCCCAGTTGGGACGATCGGGGATCTAGCATTTGGGGTTATCTTCTTTTCATTTGGTTTATCCGTAGTCGGACTATGTGTGTACTTTGGATGATGTATGATTTATTGAAGTATTGTGTGACGTGGCGATTGTAAGACAACTCTATTTATCCCTTTCTTGTTCATTACATGGGATTGTGTAAAGATGACCCTTCTTGCGACAAAACCATAATGTGGTTATGCCTCTAAGTCATGCCTCGACACGTGGGTGATATAGCTGCATCATGGGCGTTATAGTCAATGGTCATGCACATGTTGACGAGCCACTCCCTCTACTCTACCCAACATAATACTGTATAAAATCAAGTTATGGGACAAAGCCAACCGTTGTTGTTTCAGGCCATCGACTTACGCTTGGTAGTCTAGGTTGCCAGTTCGAATCTCGTCTTTCAGATTTGTTAGTTTTAGGTCCAAATTTGATCAATGACAAGTGGGACCCCCGTGTGTTGTTCTGATATTTCAATGTAGGATGGTTTTTTTAACAAACATTTTGCACGGTTAGACAAGTAACGGCACAAGTTACACATATTTTGCAAGTTTACGAACAAAAATGACAGTGGCATAGAATATCACATCCACCCCGCGGCTTAGATGCTATGGTGATATGAGTTTTTACAACGTTGGAACTGAGATCCAATGGCTTGGGACTAGTCTTTGTAATTATGCACAATTTCCAAACTCTCCAACGGTTTTTTGTAGATAAAATATTCAGGCCTCGTGTGTGCCACTGCATCTTGGATCCAACGGCTCCTCGTTGCTCATATTAGGTGCTCCCCGTAGCTTAATTACCCGATACGGTAATACGAGCATCTAGGTCGTATGATCTGTGATCAGATGCCACATGCGTAGTACTTGTACTTTCTGCACAATTCCCAAACTCTCTCAGGCGTATATTGCAAAAACATTCGAACCTACTACTATGAGCTGTTAGATCTCCGTGAACTCATATCACCATAGAATCTACGGTGCGGGGCACCTCATATTCTCCCATGCAAGAAAACATCAGGTGCCCTCGCATCTTGGACTCTACGGTAATACGAGCTTCGAGGTCGTTTGATCTGAGATCCAATGGCATCTGAGCAGTCTTTCTGCTTGTAAGTGTCGGTGTTCTGGGAATGGGGGTCCCCAGGCTTGCCTACCTGCGGCCTGCGGCGTGGCTCAAGCGGGGGCCCAGCGCGGCCCATCTTCATCAGCTCAAGCTCAAAGACCCTCGCGAGGGGCCAAGCCTCGCGGGGCGTACGACAGGAAGCTTCCTCAAAGGCAGCCTCATCAGGCAGGCTCGCGAGGAGGCGGAGAGATCAAGGCAGGGGTACCTCGCGAGGAAGCCGTGACGCAAGCCATGACGATCGAGACCAGGCGGGCGCCGGCCTGTGCAATGTCCTTGTTTCCCCTTTGGTGCAAAGGGGGAAAGCACAGGCCAAGGCATCAGGCAAAGGTTACCATTCCAGTGCAACGAGACCAAGACCAGCCGGACGGCAGGACGAAGGTCACCGTGGAGCCCAAGGCGGCGTCATCGCCGGTGCTTTTGGCAGCCGAAGACCACCTTTGGTCAGGATAACTTGTACTAGATGTTCCCCTTCAAAATGGCCAATTGTTGGCGCCCTTCCCGCTCATTATTTGGGGAGAGGCCCAGGGCCTCTATAAATAGAGATAGCCACCAGAGAGTAGAGAGGGACCCGGAGACATCATCTTGACATCTAGACACCCCAAGAACATCGAGAGATCTGGTAGAACCCTAGCAGAGAGAAAGAGAGAGGCAATGAACTCACCCTAGCAGTTCATCGCACCAACTCAAGAACACCTCTCGCGAGGCTGTTCTTCCCTTGTACTGTCCACCATCAGCCCCAGAGGCAATCCACCACACCACACACTAGAGTAGGGTATTACACCACAACGGTGGCCCGAACCAGTATAAACATCGTGTCTCTTGTGTTGTTCATCATTTTTTTCATCTTAGTTCGCACGAGAGGATCAGACGTAGATTGGTAGGGGAGAGATCTCCGCGCACACCCCAGTGTTTGAACCTCAAGGGTCTACCGGAACCCGAAACCCGACATTTGGCGCGCCAGGTAGGGGTGCGCCGGAATCTTCCTTCCGTTGTTCGCATGTGATCTTCCGTCGTGTCCATGGCTAACGCTCGTCGGGCTCGCGTCGAGCGCCGGGCTGCTCATGCCGCTCGCGTCGCCCAAACGGCGCCCGTCGGCGACCCCCCTCGTCGTTCCCCATCGCCTGCCGCCAACGCCGCCACCGGCCCGGCGGGGAACGAGCAGCAGGCCTCATCCCAGCACCCCTCGGTGCGGCGGGATGGCCGCACCGCCACCACATCGCTTACTCCAGCTGGCTCGTCGTCTCACGCCCGTCTCGAAATCATGGATGCGCACGCCTCACTGCTCTTAGCGCGGGAGCTCCTGCACTATCGCCTCGTCGACGACCTCTACGAGGACTGGCTCGCCAGCATCACCGAGCTCGTCAGTGCCGCAGGGGGCTCCCCCTTGCGGTCCCTCTCGCTTCCTCGCCCTCCATCCCGTGCAGGCGGCGAGGATCAGGAGGCGCCTCCGCGGGAGCTCCAAGGCACGCAGCCCCAGGACGAGACCCTCCACGTCTAGCGCCAGCATAGAAAGAAAGGAGCTGCCAGGAGATCCCATGTCCCCGGGAAGGTGCTCGCGTGCTCCCAGCGCCGGCGTGCCAAGATCGGTCCCTAGCGCCTCCACGACAAACCCCGCGCTGCTCCCAGTGGCGGCGCGTGGTGACCCGCAAGAACGAGTCCAGCACCAGCAAGGGGCGCCGGTGGCCACGGCGGGTTGCCTAGCCTTCAGCCCCGAGCTGCGCGGTGTCACATAGCCAAGCAAGTTCAAGCCTGACCTCCCTCCCCGCTAAGATGGCACAGCGGACCCCGTGGAGTTCCTGCAGCTCTATGAGCTGGGCATCGTAGCCGCCAATGGAGACGAGAAGGTCATGGTGAATTGGTTCCCCATGGTGCTCAAGGACGGCGCCCGCAGCTGGCTCCTGAACCTGGCGCCCAGCACGATCTCCTCCTGGAGCGAGATGCGCACCCGCTTCATCACCAACTTCCAGGGCACTCGCGACCGGCTCCCGGCCATGAGCGACCTGCGCCGCATCAAGCAACAGCCAGGAGAAACCCTACAGAAGTACATCCAGCGCTTCAAGTACGCTCGCTTCAAGATCCCCAAAGTGACTGAAGAAGCCATCATCTCAGCCTTCTCTGACGGCGTGCGCAATGTCAAGATGAAGGAAGAGCTAGCAATCGATGAAGACCTGTGCACATCCCTGGAGCTGTTCAACTTGGCGACCAAGTGCGCTAGGGCTGAGGAAGGGCGTCTCTCCCTTCTCGAGCTCCCGGCAGCCGACCTGGAAGAAAAGAAGCTGAAGGCCAACGACGTGAAGCGCAAGGGGGCTGCCGTGCTAGCAGCGGAACCGAACACCAAGCGAGGCAGGGATCATCCTGAGTCATGTAAGGGTGGACGGTACTACATGTACCACGACCTCCACACCCACAATACCAATGAATGTCAAGAGCTCAGAGCTGTGCGAGATGGGCGAATCGGCCGATGCCCAGAGCGCAACGACAGGGGCTATGGCCGAGGAGGAGGAAGAGGCGGTGGACGACGGGAAAACCGTGGCCTTCGCCACGGATGGCGTGACCGCCCTCGCGAGGACCACTGGCAGGACCAGCCTCACGAGGGAGGCTGGAGGGACCAGCCTCATGAGGACCGTCCCCACGGCAACGCAGGCCTCCCTCCTCTCCTGCCTCCACCAAGAAGGAACGAAGACCAACACCAAGACGATGGGGCTGGGGGCTTCCAATAGCTACGTGCAATTGCTTGCATCCTGGGCGGCGCCCAGGCCCCAGCCTCACAGGCGCATATTCAAGCAGTTTGCTCGTGAGGTGAACTCAGTCCTTCCCAAGCTTGAGGCCACGCGCCCTCTCAGGTGGTCTTCTTGCACGATCACATTCAGTTCCGCAGACCAGCTCAAGTGTGCGGCAACGGCCGGAGTCCTCCCGATGCTTTGCTCTCCAGTCATCAGCAACGTGCAGGTCACCAGGACCCTCATCGATGGCGGAGCAGGACTCAACGTCCTGTCCATCGAGACGTTCGACAATCTCCAAGTGCCATAAGACCAGCTTCAGCCGACCAAGCCTTTCTCAGGAGTAACCGATGGTTCCACTGTTCCAATTGGGCAGGTTCACCTTCCGGTGACCTTCGGGCAACGCAACAACTACCGCACCGAGCTCATCGACTTCGACGTCGCTCACATCCGCCTGCCGTACAACGCCATTCTCAGGTACCCAGCCCTAGCCAAGTTTATGGCAGTGACTCACCATGGTTACAATGTCCTCAAGATGCCAGGAAGCAGTGGAGTCATCACTGTACCCTGTGAAGAAAGGGACGCAGTGTGATCGCTCGAGCGTGCGTTCCAAGCCGCAGCAATCGAAGACCCAGATCGCAGGAGCGAGAGGCCTCCCGAGGCGACCCTCAAGAAGGAGAAGACCTCACCTGGCCAGAGCCACAAGGAAGCAGGCACCTCCGGAGGTATTGCGTCAGGATTCGCGCCCAATCAGGGAGCGCCGCCCTCTCGCGCATAGGAAGGCGCAGCCGGTGCCCTCCTCAGGCAGGGCTTGGGGGCTCTCTCTTGGAGAGCCACCGACCTTGCCAAGGTCGCGGGGGAGATGCTCAGGCACCACTTGGAGGGGTGCTTTCATGCATGCTTCCCTCAAAAAGGTACAAGTCAAAGGAGACAAAACCCTCAGGAGTTCATCGCAAGGAACACCCAAGAGCTACAAGAGTCCAGAGTCATGCGCGGCAGCTGCCGCTTGCCTGCTGTGGCCCCACATCCGGGCGAGGATGGAGGACCGCGCGTCTGCGTTAACATACCAGGGCTCAACCGAGCTGCGTCCCAGGAGCGCCTATGGCCTTCGGCCGTAAGGCGCTGCGTGGGACCACCCCACAGCTATGTCCGCATGCCCTTCGGCCTGCCGAGCGTGGTCGCCGCACATCAGCGCCTGTTGAGGAGCATTCTGGAGGCTCAGGAGGTCAGGCATCACGCGGTCCAGGCGGAGGTGGCGATGGTCCCCGAAGACCTGCACGTGCCACCAGAGCCTCCCGAGGCCCATGGGCGTGGGTGCTCATGAGGGCCGACATCTTCACCATGCATCGCTCACTTCCTCAGCATCACTTCATCTTCAACAGCACCAGGTGACATCTTTCAGAGTTCTACTTTCAGCTAGGAGCACCCACAGGGCTGCACCATTCCCAGGCCGCGTGGGTCCGTCCCTGCGGCACGTATCCATTTTGTTTATCCTCTTTATTTATCTTGTTGGGAGCGCCCCTCGGGCTGCATCATCCCCACGCCGCTCGGGCCCGACCCAGCGGCGGTTGCTTTTACCTGCGCTTGCTTGAAATTGGATTTCCTCCTATGTGCTTAACATACCTGACCTAATCACCTGCTCAATCGACGCCTATTTGAAGAGCCGCTCGCTCTGGCACGGCGCGTGTGCACGGGTCCGTCCCTGCAGCGTTGATAAACCTGAGTGGTCGAGCTCTGGCTGCGGCAGCCCTGCACGGCGCCACCTCACCAGGCCCTCAGTGCCCTGACCGCTCCCTCGGAGTGACCATAGGTTGGCCGGTGACCGTAACGACAGGCCTTGTTTCTCCTTATGATTGGTGTGCAGGACCTACTCCAGGAGCAACATTGGGGGCATCGTGAGCTCTCTCTCCCTCTCTTCGGCATGGACCGCTTGCATGTTAAAAGGGGGGTACCTGAGCATCGCGACTCATGGGCTCCTACTGGCTCTCCAGCCCTCACCCCCTGGCGTTGACCCACGACATCGTGACCTGTCATCCCAACGGCGGCTGAGCTCGCTCGAGGGCCGAGACTTGAGGATGTAGAGCGTTAAGGAAAGTGCGGGGGAGTGGGAGGAAGCTCGTGAGGGCCTGACCCAGTAGTTCCTCGACCACCGCCTCTCGGGCCAGGCGCCTCTCTGAGGAACTACGTCAGACACACAAGATAAGTCACGCTGTCGCAAATGCTAGACCAACGCAGCGCTAAATCCCCGCCTAGTGCAACTCTGTCACGGCGACGCTACCTTCCTTTCTCGCCCAGCAAGGATTGCTTGAGCGCTAAAGGGGACCTCCCAAGCATCGCAACTCGGGGGCTCTTACCAGACGCCGGGCCGCTCACCTCCTGGCCTTGACCACGGCATCGCGACCTGGCATACCAGCGACGGCTGAAGCTTGCCTGGGGACTGGGACTATAATATTAGTCTTTTTAGAGATTTCAAATGGACTGCCACATACGTATGTATATAGACATACGTTAGAGTGTAGATTCACTCATTTTACACCATATGTAGTAACTTGTTAAAATATCTAACAGACTAATATTTAGGAACAAAAGAAGTATTTTTGAATTTGTGGCATACATGCATGGTTTGGAAAAATAGATGCACTATACTTATTGGATTGTTGTTGTTTTCGTGTGTGTGTGTGTGTGGTCATATGATTGATACATACAAAGTTTTCTCACAACCATACCCTTTATCTTTTAAATTTGAATTTGCGATGAAAAACTTACTAGGGATACCACGAAATGTGAAATCCACTTTGACATCACTATATCACAAACTCACTCTAATTTAAGAACTCATCATAAATCAATTACCACGTTGAGATTACTATTTGCAAGGAAAATACAGGCATTGTAATACACATAGATTCATTCGGCAATTTAAAAGATTCATTTCGTATACTCGAATGCTAGGACCCAATGGTGTACCAGCCAGACCTTTGCTCGTGTTGATCCTAAAAAAACCAGGCACGTGTTGATCCTAAAAAACGGGCTCGTGACCTTCTGGTGGCGTGCGTGGTATGCACATTAGCCAACCCCAACCAGTCGAGCCTCCACGTTTCGAGTCGAAATAACCGGCGGCCACAATTCCACCCCTAGGAAATTCCCCTCATGTCCCCGGTCCATAGTGACTACCGATGAACAATGGAGGGATGCTTTAGTAACTAGAGAACGTTACCTACCGTGCGGAGCATGATTCAATTCCATCGGTCGCCGCTACCCAAGGTCACCCATCAACTGCATTGCCTAGTACTAATAGGAGTACTACACCAGGATGAGCACAAAATTGAGCCCGTTTGTTTGTGCCTAGTACTTGACTTAATATATCAGGCAATGCACTGGTAAGGAGGGATTATCCTTTTACTCTACATATATAACTTGTCTGAAGTCTAACTAAGCAAAATGTTTGACAAAATCCTTTCTTAAGAAATACAATAGGAAAGATGTATCGCTTGAAAATTTATTGCATGATGCAGGTTATGATATTGTTTCAAATCCTAGATTTTAAATTTTAGAAAATCCAAAAGTGACCAGAAATTCATGAAACTGAGCATGGTCACATGATATGGGACAAATATTCCTACGTAATTTTTTTCTTCAATTGGAGATAGGCTGCTTATGTGAAGTTGTACAAATGAAGAGCCAAGGTATTTTGGAACGAAGAACTGTCACGTTAAGGCGAACGCTTTCACTATGGAAACCATGGGCATTTACGTGCCGCCACGAGTCCCGCTTCTCATCGGCAGATGCCGTCCGAGCAAGCGTGTGAGTCGACGGGAGGCGTGCGAGCAGACCACTGCGCCGGGTGATAGGAGGTGTGCGAGCAGACCGCTGCAAAGGCTCACCAGGAGGCAAACCCTTTGACCAGGCTCGGCCGCCCACCTTCGTCCCAACTGCTCCCACTTTTAATGTCGTCGGCGCCGTAGTTTAAAATCAACCCCCCACTACCCGGTATCACTACAATCTTCTCTCTTCCTCTCCGATTCTCCTGTCGTCTACCTTCATCCAGCCAGACCTAACTGTACGCCATGCCGCATCACGATGGTCTGCCCTTAGTCTTCTAGTTTCCTGAGGAAGACACATAGCCGGAGTCTCAAGAACATAAGGCAATTTGGGACGAGCTTGAACCGGCCTTGCAGGAAGACGCCGCGCCTGTCACCGCTTCCGTTTCGGCTCCCATCGCCCCAACTGCGCCAGCGCCCATCCCGTGGCATTGATGGGTTGGGAGCCGCACATTGTCGCCGAGCATGATGCCATGGTGTTCCACGAGGTCCCCGCCGACTTTCATGCACCCGTGCACCTACCAGTGCACACTCCTGCGCGTACACTGACGTGCACGCCCGTGCTGGTGCCTGTGCACACGAATGTCTCCGCCGCACCATTGCCAGCACCTGTCCCCGGGCGGGTGCCAGTGCCCCCCTCAACGACATTGATGGCCGCCATCGGCCGCTTCCTGGCACCAACGCCAGTCGCCTCCTCAAGCCTATTGACTCGCTGCCTTACTTGTCATGCCAGTTGACTCCTCACGCCAGTGACACAACTGCCCTACCTGCCAGCCCCATTAATACACTATAGGCGCCAAGCATGGGCGCCAAAACACCCTCGCCTCGCCCGAAATCGCTCTGGACAAATATTTGCGAGATGCGAGATTACCGTCCTATCCCCAACCAATGAGACGTCCAAATTTTAAACGGGGGCTAAGTTTGTAACTTTCCCATATTTTAGACAGGTGTGTCCGAAAAACATCGTTCCCCGTACCTCTCCCTCCATTTTCCCATTCATACACCGTCCGCGCTAGAACACCATCCCCACACTAGCCTCCTCCGTCCGCCACCCCATCCATCGTCGCCGTCCTCCACCCCATCCACCGATGACATCCTCCACTCCATCCATCGGCACCATCCTCCACCATGCCGGAGCACCTACCAAGACTGCGTCATCCACTGCTTGAGATGGACGTTTCTCATCCACGGCGATGAACCAAGAGCCTTGCATCGTGTCCTCTCGCTTCATCGACGCCATCGTCCTCTTTGCCGAGGCCACTCACACGACCTTCTCTAACACCACAACGGGATTTATCCCCTGATGCACCCGTCTACCGTCGCACATCTGCTTCAACTCCACCGACAGCAATCGCACCCCCAGTGCCTACACAGCGCCGCAAGAGAGGTGGTACTTCTTATCTCCACAACTTTTTGATCTCAACGAGAAAATAGATCATAACTTGGTTACTGTACTTTCTTTTAAACTCTTAGAGTTTAGTAGTTGGAAGCAAACAATGGATGCTAAATAGCATTTCCCCGGTTTGCAGCCTTAAATCTGCCATGGCACATCCATAATTGGGTTTAATTGATCATGCTTAGGGGTTAATTGATCATGTTGGTTCCGTGGTGGTTTCTTTAATAGAAATCGGAGGGGAAACCCTCTTTTGCTCAAAACAAATGCTTATGGTTTCCCCCTTTTACGATCACTATATGATCAACATACATGCTTCGTGTCATAATATCACTGCTCCACCCATCAAGCTAAACAAGCTTAGTTGTTTAAATACGAATCTGATATTATTAAAACAGAGTCGTTCAATTGGTCAGCTAAATGTTCCTAGTTTATTTTTGAAAATGCATCTCTATAGGTTGCCCACGGTGCGCTGCGGCCCACCCCGGGATTTTGGGTCGGCCCAGGCCCCGATTCCCCTCTGTTCTGCTGCGCGCTTCCGATCTCTACTCATCCCCAGCCGCCTGCCTCGCCGGTGACTTGCCGTCCCTAGACGGCAAGAGTCTAGGAGGAGACGCCGGACTAACAGGAGGTCACGAGCCGCTCGCCCAACAGCGTTACCGCTGCCCGGGCTTGCCGCCGTGCCTACCTTCCCAGTCCGTTTAGGGCTCAGGCGTGCAACACCCACTAAGACAACCCGATTTATCCTGAGATACGTCCTCAACACTTAGCAGCCACTCCTCATCACCTATTTTCTAATTGATTCATTACTCATTAGGCAGGACTGTCATTAGGGTTTGTTGTGTGCTGAGTGCTACCTACACTTATTGGTTCATATGTATTTCAGTTATCTTTAGAACATGTAAAGTTCACAGGGTTTCAAAATTCCGGCCCTAGGAACAAACACTAGTCATTTTGGATTGTTGGTCGTAGTGACATTGACCTAGGTTACTACTGCAGGCCAGGTTTGTTGACAATTTTACTTGTCTTTCTTACTCATTCGATATGATATCTAATTATTCACGTCGATTAGTTGCAAACAATAAGTGCTAGGCAAACTTCTTGATTCAGATTTTGGACGGTCACTTACTAGAGTTACAATTATGCATACCTGTCCTAGTAAGCTCACAAGTAAATGATTGATTCACTACATCTATGCTTGCCTTGTCACATTTGTTATCAATATTCTTTTAGTGTGGACCTCCCTCTTTTAAAATACTGGAACCGTAGACATGAGTGAATAGTATTTCTCTGTGTGATCTCTTCCATCATGTGTGGGAAACAAGCACTGCATTGTATAAAAAGAAAGTTCCATTTCTAGCTTTTACATAGACTACAATCTTTTACATGGAATACAATCTGCCTACTTGCTTTGTGTCACACTACCAGCCCTCCGCCCTTGAAGCTAAACATTATGCCATTGATAATTCCTTAGTTTATTTGTTCTAATATGAATTTGATATGATTCTAATGTTCATACTTCAGTTTTGAAATGTGTGTCTGCCTGTTATAGAGACATAAGAGGTTTGTATTTCTGTGTGTGGTCTAGTCAGCACGGTTGGGGGGTGAACTTTGCATATGCAGGGGTTTATAGGGAGACACTCTTCAAGTTGAATCCGCAATGCATTCCATAGATAATCTGTCTACTTTTTATGTCGTCATGAATCTCAGATTCTGAATAGCATCATAATGATTATGAGCTTGCGCGCATGAAAAGAATAAAGAATAACAATGCCATGGCTGTCAAACTTCGCATTAAGGGACTGAAATCAAGTTTGGATGCAATGCAAAACAAACGCTCTGCACCTACAGATCCATGCTCAGAATATGATCCTAACAGTGATTATGAGCTAGAGGGAGACCTAAGTCAATGTAGCTCCCTAGTGGAGGAGTCAGAGGAAGATGCGCTATCTTATTCACCCATCAAGGTGCTTGCTCTAACTTTCCAATGTCATATTGGTCACACATATCTTGCAACTGATGCTTTGCATTGCTTCTACTTTGTTGCACTGCCATTAGCTTAGTTTACACATCGTGTATGTGAATAAACCCTGCCTATCCATTTTCAGTACATATTCCATCTGTCATCATACCATATTTATCCATTCAAGTGTTGTTCTTGTGTATCAGACGTTCAAAAGCAAAAGGGCGATTGCCGATCACGGAGGAGCATGAGCAAAGTATTTGGAAAAGGTAGTGACACATGATAAATCAAATAGCCCATTAGGTGTAGTTGCAATATCACCTGACCCACAAAACACCCCAACTCTAGCAGACTCTGGCCCTACTACACTGGTCATTTTTGATGCCCCAAATCAGCAGACCCCAACTGCAGCAAACAATATGATGATGCTAGTTGACATAGCACTAGCTCTACGACGCAAACCCCCATTCCAGCCAAGAGTACACCAAATCAAGTTGCCAAATCCCTTTTTGAACCAGAAAGAGCCCCAATTGCAGCAAATAGGACCCCTTTTCCATTTCTTCCCAGTTTAGAAGATGAAGCTTATATTGTTGTCAGGAACTTTGTGCACATCTTTCCTTCATGGAAAGATTATACCGCAGACACAGAACAATTTCCAGTCTTCTCCGCAACTTATGCATAAGTAATGTACTAATTTTATTCATGGTAATTACGGCATATGTTTTCGCTGACAGAAGACAAAAGATTTCATTCTTTTAAATAGGTGAGGACCAAACTGGATTGTTAAGATGAGCAAGGGTTGGTTGCGCTTTTCAAGCACTCATTGATGAAGTATCGTTCCTAACTAAGGCAAGCGCACTTGGATGGCAAGCCTCTAAACAAAATTTCTGCAAAGTCTCCAGTGCTACCTTTATCAGACAGTTACTGCAATAATCTTGTTACACATTGGTCTCGTCTATAGCATAATGTACTAGCTATGATATCACATCACAATTTGAACTACATTTATGCATTTGCCTTAACGTCTCACTTGTACGAAAACTGTTAGCAGAAGAACATTCATTCTCAAGGTACCATGGAATCTCGCAACTATACTACACACTGCATTGCTCTTGTGAGTACCTCTTGCCCTGTATGACCATACTTACTTTCATAGCTGTCTGATTATGTAGCATCACTGCACATGTTAGCCTCGTTATCATCCATTTGGTGGACATTATAAGATCTGTATGGACTCTTACATAAATTTAGAATCCACCCAATTCTTTTGAAGAGGTTTAGCTCTGCAGTCCTCTTGTAAGGACTAAACGTCGTCTATCACTATACTTACATTAACAGCTAGTCCCTCTGTCCCATAATATAAGAATATTTTGTATAGTACACTAGTGTTCAAAACACTCTCTTATTATGGGAAGAGGGATTGGTTCATTGTGTAGCATTCTGCATCTTATCTCCCTCGCCCACCATTTACTAAAAATATCAGATCTATATTTAATCTTACCAAAAAGTTGAATACACAGACAATACCAATGCAGAAGTGTAGCCCATTGATCTTGTTAGTACATTTTGTCCTGTAACGCTTGTACTTCCAGGGATTGGTAGTTGATTATGTAGCATCAATCTACATCTTATCTTCATTATCCTCTATCCCTTCCATTATTATCATATCTATAATTACTCTCTACAAAATGTAGAGTACAGGCAATGCTTATGAAGAAGATTATGTGCTGAAATTCTTGAGTTATCCTTCCCTTGTCATGGAGAAGGGCATTATAAAGCCGGTGTTAACTGTTAATGTAAGTCAGTCCTTCTAAAGCCTTTACCCTCAACTGCTGTTTAATTTTCTCATACTCCCTATCATTTACTGCTATTTAGTTTACTATTTCTATCAAAATGCATGTTCTAAACAACCGTAAGTTCCAAGTTTTACTTGTAAAACCAAATTCCTTATTCATACCTTGCACATTACTCAATATCCCTATATGTATGCTTGTTTTTGTGGATCTATAATCCAGTGTGTGGTGAAGCAGCCCACGTTTGCACCTTGTCATCTCCTGTTTTATCTTACGGATGTGGCTGATGATATGAACAACATGCCTTGCACATTAACCAAAATAGATACAATGATTGTCTTTACCCTTCATCTATGCTTGTTATGTTGACATGGTAATCTAGGGGAATTGTGCGGATTTCGCAACTGCATAAAGGTATAATAAAAAAGCACACAAAGTAGTAAGTAAAGAGTTAATTCCATTAATAGGAATCCAGTTATTAGCTATTTTGAACAAATCCCTAAACTCTAAACTACCTATTATCCAAAAAAACCTAAAATTCCTAATAATAGACCAAAATCCCCTACACGATTAGTTACAAAAGCTATTTGACAAGCACTCGCTGTGATTGGTTGTGTAAACAAAAAGCCTATCAATAAATAATAACACATTCCCACGAGTTCCCAAAATAAATAAATTAGTAGAGTGGTGAAGCTCCTCGCATTATGAACAATGCCAAATTGTGCTATTAATATTTTGAACTTACTCTTTAGTTTCTAAATTGAAATTGGATGGAATTGACAGCACAGTTATCATCTTTGTTTATACACGTGCAAAACTTGTCATCTCTCTGCTTGTTTCAAGGTGATATGCATGATGGCATGCACAAGTCTGCTGAAGGCTGTGACACAAACCCAACATATATTGCAGCAAAGAAGGCAAAACATCTTGAAGATAGCGAGACAACCCCAAAGTCTTGTCTTGATGCAGTGTTCAAGTTACTTGAGACTAGCAGTCATACAAGCTAACAGAATTCACTGTCTAAATTAGTTCGACTTCTTCAGCCTCAAGTTCTAGCAGAAAGGCAGTCTGCAAGTCAACTTTGACTTGAAGTCCTATGTCTAAGAAAGATTGCGGAGAACGCCAATGAGAACCTCATTGCTAAACAGCTACACTTGGAAGCTATGAACAACATGCTAGGCCAGTCTCACAGCCTTGCTCAATAGCTTGCACAGCAGTTCCCGCACAAGGCTAACCTTTCTTGAACTGTCTTAGAAGTGGACTCGTTTCAGTATTATTTTGTTACACTTCAATGTTGCCCTGTTTTTGTAATCTGCTTGTTCGTTGAGCTTTATGATCACTGGTGGCAAACTTCGATGCCCAGTGGATGTAATATACCATAAATCATTTATTGTATAATGTAGGTTTATTCTAAGTAACTATGACGTAATTTCTTTATTGTATAGAGTAGGTTTGTTCTTAATTCCTACTAGTTACTGCCATCATTCGCTATCTGGAAAAAAAATCTGATGTAGTCATCCGGTCGAAACATTCGCCTCTAACGGTCTTGGTTTTAGCGAGCCACAATTGGGACGACCTGCATCTTTCTTGGGCCCAAATGGCCATTGGGGCCTTCAAGCTTTGCGCCAGGCCCATAACTTACTCCAGCCTATATTCGGCCCAAATTTTAGTTGAGCCTTTTGTGGACCCAGTGCTTAGTTTGGCCCATGTAGCTTTGGGCCATTAACAGGCTGAATATTCTGGTGGCCTGTTACGGCCCAGAAGAAACCATGGGCCTTTAGCAGGCCGAAATTCATGTTGGGCCTCAATTTTCACTAGTCGTCGACTGGCCTTCAGTAGTCTAAAAGGTAGACTGGGCCTTTTTTGGCCCAGTTAAATGATGGGTCGTTACCAGGCCGAAACATATTTCGGTCCTGAGTTGGCCCACTTATATCATGGGCCTTTAAGAGGCCGACAACTTAGTACAGGCATCAACGGGCCGAATTATATGAAGGGCCTTTAACAGGCCCAAAGTGACATTGGGCTGAACTTCTGCCACCTTTATCATGGGCCGTTATTGGGCCAAATGTAGCTTTGGACATATATGGCCCCTTGGCAGCACGGGCCATTCCTAGGCCGAAAGACACACTGGGCTGATATGGGCCCATGTCTACATCGGGCCTCTAACAAGATGAAAGTCACTGGGCTGTAATTGGGCCCAAATATTCAGTGAACAACTAATGGGCAGATCTAGCTTCGGGCCGTAAATGGGCCTTAATAAAAAGTCCGTTATTGGGCTGGCCCAATAGTACCTGAGTAAGTACTAATAGCCTTTGAATGGGCCGGACTTTTTAACCTATAAGGGCTTTTGTTGGCTGTGCCACTTATCGACGTATCATAGGCGCCTCCTATCCTATGAATGGATGGCATTTGTCCCAACGGTGGGCCAACACGTGTTTCCTCCGACCAATGACAATTTTACACATGGAAATCCTCATTGGTCGGGGCTGTTAACGGGTTATCGGATCCAAAACTGTACCCAATAGCTTAACGGCGACCCATTATGGTGGATGCCACGTATCGGTCACCCTTGACGAAAGCACTTCTATGACGCACGATTTATTATCTCTTTTCGAGGGAGTTCGGGAAGAGAATATAGTGGGGTTATGATTGAACCGTAAGTAGTATTCAGGATCACTTTCTTGATTATATTAATTTTATGACCAATATGCGTAGTCACTCATCTTATTCTTGTACTTGTAAGTTAGCCACATGAACATGCTTAGTGCTTGCTGCAACCTCACCACTTAACCTTGCCATACCCATCAACTTTGTTAGTCTTGATATCATGGGATGAGATTGTTGAGACCTCGTGGCTCGCAGATTACTACTACAACAGTTGCAGGTACCGACACACAGAGATGTGATGGTACAGAGCTCCAGTGGGAGTATGACGAGGATTGTGGTCGTATGTGTGTTTTGTTTCTGGACGATCAGTAGTTGCTTCTAGTCTGGTCGATCGGGATTGTAGCATGGGTGGTTATGTCTTTTCTCATTTGATTTCGTCCGTAGTCGGACCCTGCTCTTCTCCTTGGACGAATGTATGAATGATTGAATATTATGTTGTAGACAAGTGGAGAGTGTAAGCCTTTATCTAGTACTCTCCTCTGTTCATTACATGATTGTGCGAAGATATAACCATTCTTGCAACAGGCCTAATATGAGCTTATGCCCCTAAGTCAAGCCTCAACACGTGTGGGATATAATCGCATATTGGTTCTTACAACATTGCTACTCCCTTATCACCAGAATGGAAACCGGGATCGTTCATGCCCCGCCATCCTTATCTAGACAGTGGGACGTAACCCACGTGTTGGGCGTGGAGCCTCGCGGCTGGCTCCATATGATCCGCTTCGTGAGGAGGCCTCGCGAGGCAACCTACTGCTTGGTGGCCCCGGCGGGGCTTGACCTAGCAGCAAGGGGGGCACGCGAGGCAGCTCCCTTCGAAGCAGCCGACGCAGGGTCACCCATCACGTGCCGACCCAAGTGTCGTCCTCTGGGCCAGAGAGAGACAGGTCGTGGCACCCTGGTTCCCACTATGCCAACAGTAGCCCCCGGGCCAGCGGTGTGCATGTTCCACCTATTAGGGTTGAAGCGGTGCAGGGCTCATTGAGCTGCCGGGCCTAAAGGCGACGCATGGCGGCTATTGCGGAGCGGGGCGCCCCCACTCCCCATGACGACTTGGTAACCGCCATTCTAAAGGTAAAGCCTGCCTGCACAAGGCACACGCACATCATTGCTCCCTTCTCCATCTCGCGCCTTGTCTTGCGCGTGAGCAGCTCCTCTATTCCTTCTTCTCCAACTTCCTATCTCTCCCAATCGCCATGGCCCCGGGAAGAAACCTGCGACTACCGAGGCCTCCTCCAGTAAGTGTGCCTCAGGGGCGGAGCTTGGTCCGGCCTTGCTACCGTCCACCACCACCAACGAGAATGGGCTAGCCAAGGTTCAGCCCCTATTGGCCTCCGTGCACTATGAGGAAGGCGCCACCAAGATCTAGCCGGTCTCGCACCTATGGCACAACCTTGGGTCTATCAGTGTTCTGGGAACCAGGGTACCCAGACTTGCCTGCCTGTGGCCCACGACGGGGCTCCATCGTTGGCCCGATATGGCCCATCTATGAGACCATCAAGACAACACCCTCGTGAGGGACCAAGCCTCGCGAGGCGGACGAAACCAAGACCTCTGGAGGGAGTAGCCACCCCAGGCGGCCTCCTATGGAGTGGGGATTTCTATGCAGGCCCTTAACCTCATGAGGTTGTGGTGACACAAGCCATGATGACTAAGGCCAGCCGGGTGCCAACGGGCGCAGACGAGGCAATTTCCTCTTTGGTGCTAAGGAGGCAAGCACATGCATGAGTTCCTGAGGAATCAAGCAAAGATTTCCATTTCAGTGCAACAAGACCAAGACCGCTAGGATGGCAGGACTAATGTCATCACCGAGACCATCGTAGCGTCATGACCAGAAGCTTTGTAGGCGAAGACCACCTTTCATCAGGATAAGATGTACTACTTTTCCCCTTTAAAAATTGGCCACTGCGGGATCCCTTAACTCCTACGTTTTGGGGGAAGAGAACTATTGGATTCGGGGTTGCGCACACCCTTGAGAAGTTCGAACATTGAAGTGCATGCAAAGAACTCATCCTCCCCAACCTTCCTGCTCGCTGATCCTACGACCTAGCTCGACGGACCCAACGGACAAGAGATACATCAGTTTACCTAGGTTTGGGCCACCTTCCGGTGTAAAACCCTACTCCTGCTTTGTGGTGGATTGGCCTCGACGGGCTGAGGATGAACTAGTATGATGGATGAACAGCCTCAGGAGGTGATGTGTTCTTAGGCTCAATGAGCTGGTGAGGTGGCCAACGTGGAATGGATCCGTCCCCCCCCATGGTGGTGGCTAGGTCCTATTTATAGTGGCCTTGGTCCTCTTCCCAAATGTAGGCGGGAAGGGATCACACAACGGCCAAATTCAAAGGGAGACAACTAGTACAAGTTATCCTGACAAAAGTAGTCTTCGCCCGCAAAAGCTCCTGGTCATGAGGCTGTGGTGGGCTCCATGATGACCTCTGTCATGCCGTCCTAGCGGTCTTGTTCTTGTTGCACCAAAACAGAAAGCTTTGCTTGATTCCTCTGGACTCCACGCCTGCGCTTGCCTCCTTAGCACCAAAGAGGAAACAGGTACACTACGCCTGCTAGCGCCTGCCTAGCCTTGGTCGTCATGGCTCACGTCATATGAAACTCGTGAGGTGCACCTTGCATTGACATATCCTGTAACACCCACAATGCGGCTATATCTCCCACGTGTCGGGGCACGACTTAGAGGCATAGCCGCATGGTAGGCACGTCGCAAGTGGGGTAATCTTTACACATCCCATGTACTGAATAAGAAAGGGATAAAGAATCGGCTTACAATCGCCACTTCACACAATACATGAATAAATCATACATCATGCAAGGTACAAACAAAGGTCCGACTATGGAACCAAGATAAAGAAAGACAACCCCAAATGCTAGATCCCCGATCGTCCCAAGTGGGCTCCTCTACGGATCATCCGTAAAAGAAACATAGTAATGGCCCGAATCCTCGTCGAACTCCCACTTGAGTTCGGTAGCGTCCCCTGCACTGGCATCATTGGCACCTATATCTGTTTGGAAGTATCTGTGAGTCACGGGGACTCAGCAATCTCACACCCGCGAGATCAAGACTATTTAAGCTTAAGGGTAGGAAAGGGTAGTGAGGTGGAGCTGCAGCAAGCACTAGCATATATGGTGGCTAACTTACGCAAAAGAGAGCGAGAAGAGAAGCAAAGCACAGTCGAGAATCTATAAATGATCACGAAGTGATCCTGAAGCTACTTACGTTCAAGCATAACACGAGTCCGTGTTCTCTTCCCGGACTCTTCCAAAAAGAGACCATCATGGTTACACACGCGGTTGATTCATTTTAATTAAGTTAAGTATCAAGTTCTCTACAACCGGATATTAACAAATTCCCATCTGCCCATAACCAATGGCACGGCTTTTGAAAGCTCAAAACCCTGCATGGGTGTCCCAACTTATCCCATCACAGGCTCTCACGGTTAACGAAGGATATTCCTTCTCCCAGGAAGACCCGATCAGTCTCGAAATCCCGGTGACAAGACATTTCGAAAATGGTAAAACAAGACTAGCAAAGCCGCCGGAATGTGCCGCCAAATCCCGATAGGACCTGCACATATCTCGTTCTCAGGGCACACCAGATAAGCAATCTGTACAACTAAAACCAACCCTCAAGTTTCCCCGAGGTGGCGCTGCAAGGGGCTCCAGTTAGGACCAATACTCAGAGGAGCACTGGCCCGGGGGTTAAAATAAAGTTGACCCTTGAGTCCGCGGAACCCAAGGGAAAAAGGCTTAGGTGGCAAATGGTAAAACCAAGGTTGGGCCTTGGTGGAGGAGTTTTATTCAAAGCAAACTGTTAAGGGGTTCCCATAACACCCAACCGCGTAAGGAATGCAAAATCATGGAACATAACACCGGTATGATGGAAACTATGGCGGCAAGAGTGGAACAAAACACCAGGCATAAGGCTGAGCCTTCCACCCTTTACCAAGTATATAGATGCATTACAGTAAATAAGAGATAGTAATGATATCCCAACAATATCCATGTTCCAACAAGGAACCAACTTCATCTTCACCTGCAACTAGCAACGCTATAAGAGGGGCTGAGCAAAGCGGTAACATAGCCAAACAACGGTTTGGTAGGAAAGGTGGGTTAGAGGCTTGGCATGGCAATATGGGAGGCATGATATAGCAAGTGGTAGGTAGTGCGGCATAGCAATAGAGCAAACAACTAGCAAACAAAGATAGAAGTGATTTCAAGGGTATGGTAATCTTGCTTGCAAAGTTCTCAGAGTTGACGAAAGCTTGATCCTCGTTAGCATACTCAACAGGTTCCTCGATCACGTACTCGTCTCCCGGCTCTACCCAAGGAAAGAACAAAAGCAAAGGACCAACAATCAATCACGGTGCAATGCACAAACAACATGATGCAAAACACGACATGACATGCGGGATGTGATATGCAATGCATATGCGTGCTCTGGAAGGAAAAGTGTGTACAAGGCATCAACTTGGCAAACCAAGTATGCCGCTAGAAAGATGAGATGATTTCGGTCAAAATTGATATAAAAATCACCAGAAACGGATGCACGGTTTGCAAATGGCAAGCAAAACAAGAATGGCACAATTCTGCGATTAACAGCATGATGCCATCTAGAATGCAACAAGAAACTAAGCTACTGCACTCCAACATAGCTACAAAGCATATGGTAGTGATCTACTCAATATGCTTGACAAAACATGAACACTGAGCTACGGCTAAATCACACAAGAGCAGGTTCAAACAAGCATAGCAAAAGTGCAAAAGATATCAGCTTAATAGACTTAGTGAAAATACGAACATGCCAGAAATAACATGAGGAAGCCATGTTTAGAGCAAGGAAACAACATGTTACAGGAACATATCATAGCAAACAAAGGCATGGTATGATTCTACTAAATGCATAGATCAAAAGTCCCTTGCTGAATATGAGCCAAAAAGGCATAGAAGATATGATGGCACCCATTTAAACATAGGAAGTTTTATTAACAGTTTCAGACTTAGCAGAAAACAGAGCATGGCAAAAATAGAGTTATGAAGGCAACTTTGCCAGCTCAAATCACTCCCCACAAGGAATTGCATGACAAGATTAGCATAGCATCAGAAAGAAGACATGGTCATGAAGCTAACCATGGCAAGATAAAGTTCATATCATGCAAGGATCAATAGCAACAACCATGGCAAAATTGATTAACATGTAAACAATCTGCCAGGAACATTTTATAGCAAAAGTAGAGGAAGATTAAGACATGCTAGGGCTCTCCATAATTGCAAACAGGGGCATGTATGGATAGAGCATAATCATATGTCCAAAACATCCTTACTGAAGCAAGTCAAAATAAGCATGGATCTCACTGTAGCATCATGTTTACATGGCATCAAAATAACATCATGAAATCAATAATATCACGAAGGCTACTTTGCATGCTTGTGCTAGTCACCACATTGATCACAAAAATACATGGCAAGCACCTCTATAAAGATGGCATGGCATAGTTCAAAACACATGTAGAGCTCATGCCCATATGGAGCACACATCAACAGTGACAAAAATGACAAATCATCATAATCTGCTAAGTAACAGGAGTAAACATTTTATAGCACTCTTGCATCAATGATTAGGACACCCACATGAACTCAAAGAAGCATTCCACAATGGAATGAAATGAAGAGCATCTCCAAGTGAACATTTTGATATGTAATATGCATGAAACGGAGCTACAGTCATGGAGTTATGGCATGATGAATAGGGGCATAAAATGTTACAGAGATAAGGACTTGGTGGAATTTTCACCTCTGCAAAAGTCAACGCAGCACGGAGCTGTACCGGGAAAGAGTGAATCCGGGACGGAGACGGCATTTGGATCGAGCACCCGATGGATCTGGTCTCGGTTGGCGCGCACTTCAAAGATCGCCGGGGAGTCGCCGGAGTTGGGCGCCGCGGTGGTGCGGGGGCGCGGGCGGCAGCGCACGGAAGCCGAGGCGGTAGGGTGGCGCGCATGGAAGCTGAGGCCGGCGAGGGCGCGGCGCCGCCGGGCGGAGGAGCAGGCCGGGCGGGAGGCGGCGGCGACCGGGCGGAGCAGTAGGCCGGGCGAGCCGGACGGGAGGCGGCGGCGACCGGGCCCGGAGGGCCCCGTGCGGGCCCTGGCGGGGACGGCCGGCGTGACGTGTCGCACCCGGATTGGCTTAGGGGGGCGGCGGACGCATCCGGCCGGCAGTGGACGTGTCCGGCAGCATGGAGGGAGTTGGGTCTTGGGTTTCGGGACCCAAATTTGAAGGAGGCGTGCACTTATTTATAGATAGAAAGAGGTAGGGGTGTCCAAATGGGGTGTAGTTTTCGCCCACACGATCATGATCCGACGACGGAGGACATGGAAGGGGTTTGGATGGGTTATTTGGCCGTTTTGGTGGGGTGTTGGGCTGCAACACACATGAGGCCTTTGCGGTTCCCAGTTAACTGTTGGAGTAGGAAACGGACTCCAAATGGCACGAAATTTGACAGGCGGACTAGCAGTGGTGTACCAAGGCCACTTGGCAAATCTCCGTCCATTCCGAGAACGTTTAACACCCGCTCACGAAAAGAGACAAAAGGGGGACGCTGGTGCACATGGGAGTGTCGGATTGCAAAACGGACAACGGGGAAAATGCTCGGATGCATGAGACGAACACGTATGCAAATGAGATGCACATGATGACATGATATGAAATGCATGACAAGAACAAAATGAAAAACAAAGACAAAACCTAAACATGATAGGATCTCATAACTTAAAGCCGAAAATGGCAGAGTCGGTGTTACAAATATGGCAAGTTACATCCGAGGTGTTACATATCCGCTCCTCGGGAGCCAGCTTAGTGAGGCTGCCCCCCTGGGAGGTCTTAGCATCATCCGCCTCGCGAGGCTTGGTCCCTCGTGAGGGTCTTCAGCTGTCGATGCTGAAGTTGGGTTGTACCAACCCATTGGCAGAGCCACGCTGTGGGCCGCAGGAAGGCAAGTCTGGGTACCCCCATTCCTAGAATGCCGAGAGTAGCCCCCGGGCCTGAGGCGCGCTCGAATTTGGCTTCGAGGCGAAGCCAAAGGGCAAGTGCGGAGCACCGCGGGCCCTAACCACCTGAAGCCTTGGTCGTCGCGTGGCAATTGACGGCACGTGGGCGCCTCCGCTTCCCCACGCTGCCTCGGCAACCGTTCGACTTGATGAGACTCCACTGCATGCAGGGAAACCATTATTGCGCGGGATCGTGGAGGCTGGCGGTTGGCCTCCCTCTGGCTATAAATAAGTAGATGGGCGGAGCCCCCCTTTGCTCATCTCCGTCTTCTCAGTCTGCTTCTTCTTCTTTTGTGTCCCTCCGTCTTGCTATAGCTCCCATGGCACCGATCAGGAGGTTCTCTGTCGCGAAAAAGGAAAGGCCGGGAGCCTGAACTGCTTCCACCGAAGAAAAGGTTCAGTCCCCCTCGTGATGCCGGGGAGAGGCAGGAGGTGACGCGACCCTAGTATGAGCGGCCACCGCCTGGCTTTCCGCTCCCTCTTTACGCCTGCGTGCATAGCTCTGGAGATGGCGGCAGCGCCCAGCGCCGCGCGAGCCATGGCCACGGTGGCCAGGTCGAGGTTGTGCGGGCGGCCGGCCCGCGAACCCACGTCAAGGGCTTCTCGCGTGAGTTCGTGATATGGGCGGCCATGCCTCCGTGCACTTGGATCCAGTTCTCGCGGTTCTTCGCTAAGGAGATGCCGCCGAGGGGGCCGCTCGAGCTGTGGCTGCAGCACGCCGGGTGCTGCAGCCTGGCTGCGGGGGCAGAGGTCGAGGTCGTCCCTCTGAGCGGCATCTTCATGGATCGAGGATGGGGCGAGGTTGCCCGCGCATGCCACATGGAGGGGCCCCTCAACATCGACTTCGAGTACGATGGTGCCTCCGCGCTGTTCTTCAAGGTCTTCGACGAGGAAGGCCGATGGCTAGAGTGCTGCCAGGAGGAGGCAGCCCGCGTGAAGCGGCCACGGGCGTTGATCCTGCCCCCAGCATCGTCGACGGCTCCTCCAGCACCAGTGAAGAATCCTGGGAATCCAGCGACTCTCCCGAGCCCAGCGAGTCCCCGGAGTCCAGTGATGATAGATACGTGCCCCCGAGCTTTCGCCACGCCCGCAGTGCGGCAGCGGCATCTGCTCGGCATTGGCGATGATCTTGATGGGGTTGTCGTCGGCCTCACGTGGCCCACTGTTGATGATGGCGTCAACGGTGATGCCCGTAGCTAGGGTTCCTTGGAGTTTTTCTTCTTTTTTTCCCTGCGAGGAATCGAGACAAACCCCATGGGGCCATGTAAAAAAACTTGTAATGCTTTTGATTTGAAGTTTATCATTCCTAGTATGAGTTTTTGATTGTGTGTCTCGCTCTGGCATTGCTCCTCCTTTTTGTTCTCACAGTAGCTTCGAGCTCTACGCCGGCAGATCCTAGTCCCAGGCAGGCTTCAACAGTCGCTGGTATGCCAAGTTGTGATGCCGTGGTCAAGGCCAGGAGGTGAGCGGCCTGAGGTCCCGTAAGAGATCCTGAGGCGCGATGCTCAAGAGGTCCGCTTTGGCGTGCAAGCAACTTCCTGGAGGCTGAAAAGGAAAAGGGTGATGCCAGAGCGAGATTGCGAGAGTTGAAATTCCAGACTACGGGTTTACGCTTATGTGTAGGTCACTTATCTTTTCGGGCCCACGGTGATTCCCTTGTGCAGCGCCTTGTTGGGCCTTAGTGGTGATGCGGTCGTTAGAAGAAAGAGGGGATGCCACTCGGGGGCATCCCCAAGCTTAGTTGGTTGCTCATTTTTGGATAATAGCTTGGGATGCCAGGGCATCCCCTAGCTTAGGCTCTTCTATCCTTTATTCCTTCATCCATCCTAAGAAAACCCAAAACTTGAGAACTTCAATCACACAAAACTCAACAAAACCTTCGTGAGATCCGTCAATATAAGAATAATAAATCACTACTATAAGTGTTGTATCAAACCAATTCATATTTTGTTCTTGCATTATATCTACTGTATTCCAACTTCTCTATGGCAAAACTCATCAAAGAAAACCATAGATCCATCAAAATAAGCACGCAACACAAAGAAAACAGAATCTGTCAAAACAGAACAGTCTGTAGCAATCTGACTATTTCGAATACTTCTGTAACTGAAAAAATTCTGAAAACTTAGGAAGACCCGAGCAATTTGTATATTGATCTACTGCATGTGGAATGGTAATTTTATCGCTCTCTAGTAAAAAATGAAAATTATTTTCATGATCGTAAAAGTTTCTGTTCTTTCAGCAAGATCAAACAATTATCACCCAAGAAGATCCTAAAGGCTTTACTTGGCACAAACACTAATTAAAACATCAAAAACAAACACTAATTAAAACATAAAAAACACAATCATAACAGTATAATTGTGCTAACACTCAAGAACAGAAAGAAAAGAGCAAAAATAATATTAATTCATTGGGAGAACACCAATGAATTCATAACAGTAGCATAACAGTAGCATAATTGTGCCAACAAGCGCTATAGTTTTACGCCCTTAGCTGGCATAAAGCAAGGATCTAAGTTTTTTCATCTTTGTCCAACTCTTCAATCAAACACTTAGAATCCTTCAAAGATTTAGCATAAAGGTTTTCAATAACAACACTTCTAGGAACAAAGATTTGATTCTTGCAAAAAGGATCCCTTATCACTTCAAGAAGATCTGGTTGAACAGTAGCCGGTGGAGGGCTGGATGAACAGTAGCCCATGGAGGGTGGTTGAACAAAACCCCATGGAGAGGGTTGGTTGAACAGTAGCCGGTGGAGGAGCGGTGGAGGCTGGATGAATAGTGGCTGGTGGAGGCAGGAGGGGAGACGCTGTGGATGAACAGTCGGAGGTGGAGGCTAGAGAAGGTCGACGGTGGATGAATAGTAGCCCGTGGAGGCTGGAGGTAGTCAACGGTGGAGATGAAGAGTATCCCGTGGAGTCCCGTTTTGTGGTACGCCACACCCCTCCTGATGAACTGGACCCCCGTTTCGACCGTAGTGCTCCAACACAAGTCCGTTTCCTCCATTTTGCCGTACGCCACACCCCTCCCGATTAACATGACCCCATTTTGACCATAGGAGGTCCCAGAGAAGTCTGTTTCCTCCATTTTGCGGTACACCAGACCCCTCCCGATGAACAGGATCCTGTTTCGACCATGGCTAGTCGAACACAAGGCTATATCCTCCATTCTGCGATGTGCCAGGCCTTGTTTCGATCGGCTGTTTTGTCCAAGCCAGTTGGCTCCCGATGAACACGACGACGCACTTTCTTTGTTCCGACCCAGCCATGTACACGAGCCCTGGCCGTACATATGCGCGAGTGGGTGTTCAAGACCCCACCCGTAGGTACGTGCGTGGCCGTCTTTTTTGGCGTGTGGCTATACGTACGTGTACACGGTTTAGAGGGATAGCCTGAACTACTACGTGGGGGGCTCTACTATGACATGTGCTGCTACTTACCTGGACACGGTTCGTCGTTGCAGAGCGACCAATCGACCAGTATGTACATTCATGTTCGCGTCAAGACAGACAATGGTACGTACGCTTCGACCAGGTGGGTCCCACATGTCAGGGAGGATAAGGACGCACTTCCTTGTGTCCGAAGATATAGCTGCTAGGTCCCAGCTATCAGGGGGAATCTTTTTTTCCCTTAATAAGTACGAACTTCCTTGCATGCAAAGATGTAGCTGGTGGGTCCCAGCAGTCAGGGGAAGAAAACATTATTTTTCATGGTATAAAGGATGCAGTTGCATGCATGCGTCCATGGGCGTGGTGCGTCCCCACTGTCAGCCTCTCACGTACAGTCATCTTCCAATGATTCTGCTTTGTTGACCACATTAAACACATTGTGTTGAGTGTACCAAGGCCGGTGGACGAGGCGAGGCCCCAGACTGGAACAACTCAGAGATGGGGAAGACGAAGCAGTGGATTCGCAGATGGAGAGGAGTGGGAAACTTGACTGGTTCTGGTGCGTGGCAGTACCGCCGTGGTGCCAGCCACAGGAGACAGGAGCAAGAACAGAGGTTGAAGAAGGAGCACGGCTGTTCGATTAACATCCAACGGGCGAGCTGCTAGAATCATTTGTTGATTAATTTGACAAAGCCCTGTGTACACGTCCGCTTAGTAGGCCCACAAGTCAGCCACCAAATCTGACGGGTCCCAGCTGTAAACGGGGGGAATAGTTTTTTTTTGCATAACAAGGAGGCACTTCCTTCCATGCAAAGATACAGCCTGTGGGTCCCAGCTGTCAGGGGGAGGAAACATTTTTTTCAGCTTAATAAGGAGGAACTTTCGTTGCGTGCAACCATGGACCTCGTGGGTCATAGCTGTCAGGCTCTCCACGTACAGTCCTCTTATGATGACTCTCATTTGTTGACCACACCGCGCCTAGCGCAGCGAGGCGATGGACGATGGCGAGGACCCCGACGGGAACGACTCGGAGATGGGAAGACGTGGTAGTTGAGTCGCAGATTGAGAGGAGTACAAGGGTTATAACTTGTTCTGGTCTGGCTTGGGGCTGCAGTCGGTTGATAATAACAGGAGGTGTGGATGGGTGGAGGGATACCCTTGTCGGCAGTGGGGTAGTGCTTCGCAGCGATGCATGCTAAGCAGAGCCGCTAGCCGCCGGAGGCCGGACCAGGCGGTCCTGGCGAGGCTGGAGGATGAAGACGAGAGATTGAAGGTGCATGCCGGCCGTTGGATATAAATCCAATGATTGTGGATGTCATAATAATTTGTTGACCAAGTTGACAACGCCTTGCGTAGGATTCGACCTATTGGGCCGCATGTCAGCTTGCAAAAATGTGGCATATATTTAACCCATGTTTTCTAGAATTTACAGTCCATTTGCTGGGCTGGGTGAACAAATAATTTCCCGTCAATGCGGCCCATTTAATATTTTCTAAGAAATCTCCACCCATTTGCACTTTCTTGAAATACACGAATTAGCTGGGCTCGTTCTATATAAAATGTTAGGTTAGAAGGAGCAATTAATATCAAAAAATAAACCGAAGCGACACATTTATATATATATAATTAACTAATTAGCGAGTTATTGCTCAAAACAAAAACGAGCGTGTTATTATTACATTGGTCTTTAAAATATTCGCAAGCTTTTGTACGCAATCACCAGGATTTTCCTTGCTTGTGAGTCAAAATCAACCCGGATTTTCCTTGCCAACTTCTATTAAACATTTACTTTTATATGTTAATAACACGTGGGATATTTTTATAATCTATATATAAGTGTTTATAAAATATACGATAATAGTAATAATATAAATATATATATAATGTGGTTAGAAGGGAAAACATAAATTGGACACAACATTATTATTCTTATATATAGATAAATAGAACAGAGATCTGAGTTTTATTAAAAAAGTACATTGGGCTGCTGATCCTTAAGAAAAAGTAAAACCACGCTGGGAGGCCCATAGGCCGGTATGGACCTAAAAAAATAAGTTGATACCACTGTCTCCTTGTGTCAAGGGCTACACATGCTAAAAAACAAAACCTAGGCCTAGCTGATACTTGTTCGCCCTCTGGAAAAAATGATACCAGCTAGATCCCCCATACCCCTTTCCCGCAACAACAACAACAAAAAAGATCCCCGATACCCCTGGAAAAAAGGCTCCCTGATGACAATCATTGTTGAAAATTTATTTCGTTTATTGACTAAGGTTGACAAACCCGTGGGCCGCAACGTCAGTATACAATTAGGAGGAAGCTTTTTTCCAATGGGGGACTTTCTTGCGTACGGCTTGGACCTGGTGGGTCCCCACCATCAGTCTCTCGGCGTACAGTCCTCTCCAGGTTCCTCTCGTTTGTTGAGCATGTTGACAATGGCATATGGCAGCGCCATGGCAAGCGCACACCGACGGAAAAGAACCAGAGCCGGGGAAGACACCTTCATTCTTTCAAACATACCGTACTAGCCCGGTGGCTGCAGCCCTCTCACCCAAAAGTTGTACCATCCAGGTTCGATTCCAACTGGTTTGAAAAATATCTAACACTTGCCAAAATTTGGTCCCTAGTTTACCCAGTTTTTCGCACACTCAACATTGTCTTGACATTCCAAGTTTCAAAAAAACATTGTCTTGCCATTTTGAAAATAGCATATCTTTTTGACTTTGCATCATATGAAGATGTGCTATACATGAATGTTGATTAGCATGATGTTAAATTGTTGTTAGTTCAATTTTTTACCATGAATAAAATTTCCAACATTATGTTATCCATGTTTGAAAAGTGCCTGTTGATTTAAATGCTCTGCCTCTGAAACATGCAGTTTCTTATCTGAAAATCACTTGGACAAGCAGCCATCACCGGTGTTGGATTCGATGTTGCGCTTCTTCAATCCCCCGACAGGCGCGAGGGGGAAAGAAACTTCCGTCCTGTGTTGCCTGTTGGGGAAAGGAGCGTACTGGATTAAAAAGGGGCTGACGGCGCGATTGAAGAAGCACATCAGATGCGATTTTTTTTAGTGGATGGCTCTCGATGGGTTTTTTACTTGCCTCTACACCATAAAAGTTGTATTTTTAGCCTCCCAGTCTGTGGTGGACCAGCAGCACCTTTGCTGGGCGGCCCAACCTACAAAAACCAGCACTTGAGTTTTCATCTAGCCCCCAAAACAACACAATACTATGTTTCTTTTGAGACCGAAAACATTACGGTAGGGGTTGAGCGGGGGAGGGGGGAAGACAAAGCAAAAAGATTAAAAAGAGCTGATGCGTCGTTGCTACACTAACAAAGCAGGTGCAATTCTTCTCGGGAAGAAGGTGTGCCGTTGACACCCACACGTCACAAATCCCACAGTAGACATACTAACAAGTTCACACACAAGTACAACAGAAAAGGTAAACATTTGTATGAAACACATGTTCACGGGACATGTTCATATTCATAGCCAACATTCACAATCAACAACTCAAAAGATTCATATATACACAAGTTCAGCATGTCTATGCATCCAAATAATTGATAGATCACAAGACAATATTCATAGATAATTCACAAAATGATTCAGATATATATATGTTCAGTATGTTTATGCATCCATATGATTGAGATCACAGCCAATATCATCCATGGACGAACTTTAATTACCCAGGGTACAGACTGGTAAATAGTGTTCAGTCGGACGTATTCTTGCTAAAATTAATGCTTGTATGAGTAAACTTTTGAGTACATAAGAGGCAGCACAGGCAATCTGAACTTTTCTGGTAGGTTTATCCTCAAATAGTGCCCTCGTGCCGAGGGAGGTTTGAGCAAATTGGCTACTACTTTCATCCAACTAGTTTACTGGCTCATCTTGATCCTATAGCTCGCCAAAATTCAACATTGCAGACAAGAAAGGAGGTGGTTGAAAAAATGAAGCACCCAAATTTTTTGTGCAGTTCAACTGAAATGGAGCATCCCTAGCATGCAGACTGATTAAGTGCCAGATGAATATACACGCCAACCAACTTGTCTGGAATCTTTAGACTCCATGTCATACAGTTTGCTACCATATGTGCCAATAGCCAACAAGCACAAGTTGGGACCAAAGACTGGACTGCGTTTTTCTGGGCTATGCGCCAAGCAATATTTTTGGTGTTCCCTCTCCTAATACTTGGAGTTTGACAACTAGTTGATGCCGGTTGATCCTCGAATGAATATAGGCACTTCTTCTTGTCTACATCGATGCTTGTCTAAGTGAACTTTGGAGTACATAGCAGCAGCATAAGTATCTGTCCATCTAATCTTTTTGTGCAGTTCTACTAAAATCGCCCAGTGTAATGATTTTCCTGTGAGTTCAGGCTCCATGTTACTCCTTTATTAAATCGGCAAACAGTATCACAATACCAAATTACCAATATATATGACAAGCACAATAATCAGGATAAAGACCAATACCAACCTGTGTGAGGTAGCATATCAATTACTATTTCCGTTGACTGGAAGACAAGATAAGTGAAGCGACTGACAACAAAGGAAGGAAGGAAGCTAAGATAAGCGACTGACAGGAAAGGAAGGAAGCATTCGAGGCAATGAAGCACCCAAAGTTTTTGTGCAGTTCCACCAAAATCGAGTACCCATGTTGGCACATATATTGAGAGAGTGAGATTACTGTAATAGTGGGACTAGTTGATGAAACATACACTAACAAATAGAAGCACCCACATTATCTTAATTGGTAAAGTTAGCAACATAGTAGTCTTGCTTAAAGAGAGGTATTAGTTTATTTTATCAGTGCCAATTAGCTCAACACTCAAAGCATTGCCATGTATCATAGATTGCAAAACTTTAACGTGCAAAGATAAATGAGTTTCTCATGATAGTAGCATGATACAAATAGAGATGACAGCAAACTAATATGGATGAAGGCCTTAGGCCGGTACCAACCTAAGAAAAAAGCTTATTCATGTAGTCCCAGAAGAGATGATAAAGCACTCACTTGAATCACTCAATAGTATATATTTTTGTGCACTTCAAATGTATGTTTGAAAGCACTCTTGTTTACTAGTGCTGAGATTATATTGAAAGATTATCAAGAACTTACAACAGAGTTGAAGCACTGGCTGGGATACAGTTCATTGTATTGTCTTGTGTAGTTCCACTAAAATTTATGATTGGCACAATATGATCCCTGTTTGCACAAGTAGGAACAAGGTGAAACCTTCATTTGCTTAGTGAGGAAGGATAGAAAGACATTACCATATTACTCTAACAGTAGCTTCAAATTCATGATGGACAATACGCAAAACATTGCCTCATTGAACCAATGGCAATAAATTGACATGCAAAACAATAGCACTATTATGTCATGACACTACCAAGAGTCCCTCCCTGCTCCACCACATGATTCACCTCCATAGACACACATACACACGTACATGATTCAACATATGGTGCTACTAAAGATTTGTTCAACTCCGACAGGAAATTTAGGCAGCAATAAATTAGTGGTACTTAAGTACTCCTAATTAATTAAATGACCTTGCAGGAGAGACAGCAGAAGTGGAAGGGATCCCTAGAGGATCGTCTCACATGTAAGGTAGACGTTGATAGAGCCCTTGAAAGGCCTCGACTAAGGCCTTGTGCTTCACCAAGATCACCTTGGCGCTATTAATCGTGTAGAGCTGGATCACAGATGCATCTAGAATCCAGTTAATTAGTATGATGTGTCGTCAACCCAAGTACTACTCTGCTACATTTCTCTATCTATCTCTACTCTACTCTTATAAACTCTACTACTATAAAAATAGAGTTGGTATGATGGTGTGCCTGCCATCCTGCCATATAGGCCGTCCGATTTATATCTGACAGATAGGAAGGAAACTATGGCAATTTTGCAAAAAGGTACCCACAACCCTCTCCACATTTGCAAATAAGGCCTTCCCTCGTTCATCCTTTTCTCCCACAAGATAAAGTACTCATACAAATGGATCTTGATGTTACGTGCAACGCACGAGCATCTTGCTAGTCTTCCAAGTAAATTAAGACTAGTAGCAACACAGCAATACAATACCACTAGCAAGATGTCCAGATAACATAGGACGTGTAACACCCTCGATGCGACTATAGCTCCCACGTGTCGAGGCACGACTTAGAGACATAATCGCATTGAAGGCATATGTCGCAAGTTAGGCAATCTGCACAACATCCCATGTAATATATATATATATATATATATATATATATATATATATATATAATAAAAGGGGAGATAACATAGTTGGCTTACACTCGCCAATTCAATCAAGTACATAAATAACATTACATCATTCAAACACTCATGGCCCGACTACGGCGCCAAAATAAAAGATAACCCAACATGCAACACGGTCCCGATCACCCCCAACTGGGCACCACTACTGATCATTAGGAAAGGAAACATAGTATCGTTGAGAGTCTTCGTCGAACTCCCACTTGAGCTCAAGCGCGTCACCTGGAGCGGAATCATCAGGCCCTGCATCTGGTGTAATAGTAGTCTGTGAGCCACAGGGACTCAACAATCTCGCACCCTCGCGATCAAGACTATTTAAGCTTATAGGTAGGGCAAGGTAAAAATATATGTGGAGCTGCAGCAAGCGACTAGCATATATGGTGGCTATCCTGTTTGCAAAAGAGAGCGAGAAGAGGAGGCAAAGCGCCAGCGAGAAACTAGAGAGCAACATGTGCAAACATTACTCCAACACCGTGTCCACTTCCCGGACTCCGCCGAGAAGAGGCCATCATGGTAACTCACACGGTTGATTCATTTTAATTAAGTTAAGGTTCAAGTTATCTACAACCGGACATTAACAAATTCCCATCTGCCCATAACCGCGGGCACGGCTTTCGAAAGTTCAAATCCCTGCAGGGGACTCCCAACTTAGCCCATGACAAGCTCTCACGGTCAACGAAGGAATAAACCTCCTCCCGAGACGTTCCGATCAGACTCGGTATCTCGGTTCTTCAAGACACTTCGACAGGTTAAAACAAGACCAGCAACACCGCCCGAATGTGCCGACAAATCCCGATAGAAGCTGCACATGTCTCGTTCTCAGGGCACACTCAGATGAACACTACGTACAACTAAAACCAACCCTCGAGTTGCCCCGAGGTGGCGTTGCAAGTGGCTCTATTTGGGCCAACACTCAGAGGAGCACTGGTCCAGGGGGGTTTAAATAAGATGACCCTCGGGCTCCAAAAACCCAAGGGAAAAAGAGGCTAGGTGGCAAATGGTAAAACCAAGGTTGGGCATTGCTGGAAAATCTTTAATCAAGGCGAACTATCAAGGGGTTCCCATTATAACCCAACCGCGTAAGGAACGCAAAAATCCGGGAACATAACACCGATATGACGGAAACTAGGGCGGCAAAGAATGGAACAAAACACTAGGCGAGAGGCCGAGCCTTCCACCCTTTACCAAGTATATAGATGCATTAAGATAACATGGCAATATAATGATATCCCAGCAAGTAAATAAATGTTCCAACAAGGAACGGTCTCCAATCTTCACCTGCAACTAGCAACGCTATAAGAGGGGCTGAGCAAAGCGGTAATATAGCCAATCAACGGTTTGCTAGGACATGGTGGGTTAGAGGTTTGACATGGCAATTTGGGAGGCTTGAAAGCAAGTGGTAGGCATCGTAGCATTGGCATAGCAAAAGAGCAAGCATCTAGCAAAGCAGAGATAGTAGTGATTTCGAGGGTATGATCATCTTGCCTGCAAAGTTGTCAGAGTTGACTGGATCCTCGAAAGCAAACTCAACGGGCTCCTCGTTAGCGAACTCATCTCCCGGCTCTACCCAAACAAGACAAACAAGCCACAAGGACACAATCAACCACGGGCAAAGCTCAAACAATATGATGCAAAGATGGTATGCTATGCGGGATGCGATGCGGGATGCATATGCAAGATTTGACAAGGGATGCATGAACCTGGCCTCAACTTAGGTATCCAAGTGTGCCACTAGAAAGATGAGATGAAATCGCTTGAAAACGATATAAAGAACGCCGGAATCGGAGTTACGGTTTGGAAATGGCAAGCAATTCAAATATGACACCGGTCTGCGATTTACAGCAAGTAGCCATCTAAATGCAATGAGATGAACAAGCTACAGCACCCAAACATGGCAAAAAAATACATGGCATGGATGCATTCATGATGCTTAACAAAAGTCTATCACTGAGCAACGGCCAATTCATCCATGAACAGGTTCAAACAAGCATGGCAAAAATGCATATGGCAAACAGATTTCAGACTTACTGAAATTAACACATGTCTGGAATTTCAGATCCGGTAGCACACTTCGGAGCAAAAAACTACATGCTACGGGACCTGAACATGGCATAGTAATGCATGGCATGGAGCTACTCAAAGAGCTTAACAAAAGTCCCTTAGTGACCTTGAGCCAAAAAGGATCAGAAAATACAATTGCAAGCATGTGAACATGGCAAAAACATAATCAGATCACAGACTTAGTGAAAACTGGAGCATGCTGAAAACAGATATCAAGTAGGCATGTTTACGAGCTTGATGCACTCACTATTGAGCAAGTCTTGATAATCTAAGCATACACCCATCAAGAATTCACAAAATGCAAGCTAGACATGGCAAGAACAATAGCATAGCATGCACGGATCAACTACAACATCATCGGCAAAATCGCTAACAAGTAGACAATCTGCCCAGATTCACGAAGTAGCAAAAGTGGAGCTCGATTGACTCAAGCTAGGGTGCTCCATAATTGCAAACAAAGAAATGGATGGATACAGAACTACCAGATTAATAAAACATCATTACTGATCATCCTCAAAAGAGGCACGGATCACTAGGAAACAAAATGAACATATGGCATAATGAGATAAACAGGTCAAGGACTTAGTGGAAATGCTAAGTCCCTGAAATCAGCTTTACCAAGTGCCTCACTTTGCAAGCTTGTGCTAGTCACCACACACATCACAAAAATACATGGGTTGCACCTTTGGAAAGATTGCAAAAACCTTAACAAAACATATGAAGAGCTCATGGGCATATCATGCACACAATAATCATGGCAAAAATGACAAATATCTAAATGGAGCAGCAGATCTGACAATTATCTCAAGTAGCACCCTTACAACAGCATTTCAGGCATCAAGATGAACTCAAATGAAAATGATGCAATGGAATGAAATGATGTGCTCTCTGAGGCGAACATTTTGATATGATATATGCACGAATCGGAGCTACGATGAGGAAGTTATGATGCGATAAAATGAGCAAAAATATCTAGGAGAGAGGAAGAAGTCAGCCCTAGTTAGGGTTCCAGAGCCAGATCCGAGCCGGCGGTTACTGTAGATGCACGAGTCTCGAGGTTCGCCGGGGTTGAGGATGTCGCCGGACTGCAGCAAGGACTTGCCGGCGCGGCAGCCAGAGTCGGCACCGGGCGGCGAGGTGGCGAGGACGGGGCGGCGAGGCGCGGCTCTGGCACGGGGCGACCGAACGGCGGCGGGGCTCGGTCGGAGAGGCGAACGGCGGCGAGGTCGGCGGCCACCGGCGACGAGGCAAGGCAGGGCGGCGCCGGCGGACTCGAGCGGCGCGCGGAGGAGAGGAGCGGCGCGGGGCGCGGTGGAGGCGCGGCCCGGGAGGCGGTGGAGGAGGGCCGGCCGCGGGCTTCCGCGGGCCACGGCGGCGGCGGGCGCCGGGGT
>NC_041386.1:409513567-409514037 GCF_002162155.2 Triticum dicoccoides
GTGGCACGCTGTGGCTGGCTGGGCGCGGCGGGTGGACGCGTCCGGTCCCGGCCGGACGTGTCTGATGACGGCGGAGCTGAATTTTTAGGGTTAGGGGGGAGAGGAGATCCGGGATTTTCGGGGAAGGTCTAGTTTTATAGATAGAGGGAGCTAGGAAGCTCCAAAGGAGGTGCGGTTTGTGGCCACGCGATCATGATCGAACGGCCTAGGTGATGGAGGAGGTTTAGGTGGGTTTTGGGCCAAAATGGAGGGGTGTTGGGCTGCAACACACATGAGGCCTTTTCGGTCCCTCGGTTGACCGTTGGAGTATCAAACGAAGTCCAAATGGTACGAAACTTGACAGGCGGTCTACCGGTAGTAAACCAAGGCCGCGTGGCAAGTCTCGGTCCAATCCGGAAATGTTTAATCCCCACACACGAAAGAAAGCTAGAAATGACCACCAGAGGAGAACGAAGCGCCGGAATGCAAAA
>NC_041386.1:409515125-409709890 GCF_002162155.2 Triticum dicoccoides
GGACAACGTTGAAAATGCTCGAATGCATGAGATGAACACGTATGCAAATGCAATGCACATGATGACATGATATGAGATGCATGACAACGACAACAACACACGGAGACAAAGACCCGCACCCGAGAAAATAAAATAACTTAAAGCCGGAAACGGCAAGAATTGGAATACATATTGGGAAAGTCATATCTGGGGTGTTACAGGACGGTACCGGCGTTTGATCTCCATTTCCTCTTTATTCTTCTTATTCTTCGTCTTCATGCTCTGTTTCTCTTTCTCCTCACCAGTTGGTGAAACCAAGTACATGATTGGCCTTCTACTTCCGAATTAGTTTTGTGAGTTGATACGTCTCCATGCTATATTATATTCTGTTTTGGACATTATTGGGCTTTACTATATAATAAAAGGGGAGATAACATAGTTGGCTTACACTCGCCACATCAATCAAGTACATAAATAACATTACATCATTCAAACACTCATGGCCCGACTACGGCGCCAAAATAAAAGATAACCCAACATGCAACACGGTCCCGATCACCCCCAACTGGGCACCACTACTGATCATTAGGAAAGGAAACATAGTATCGTTGAGAGTCTTCGTCGAACTCCCACTTGAGCTCAAGCGCGTCACCTGGAGCGGAATCATCAGGCCCTGCATCTGGTGTAATAGTAGTCTGTGAGCCACAGGGACTCAACAATCTCGCACCCTCGCGATCAAGACTATTTAAGCTTATAGGTAGGGCAAGGTAAAAATATATGTGGAGCTGCAGCAAGCGACTAGCATATATGGTGGCTATCCTGTTCGCAAAAGAGAGCGAGAAGAGGAGGCAAAGCGCCAGCGAGAAACTAGAGAGCAATCTGTGCAAACATTACTCCAACACCGTGTCCACTTCCCGGACTCTGCCGAGAAGAGGCCATCATGGTAACTCACACGGTTGATTCATTTTAATTAAGTTAAGGTTCAAGTTATCTACAACCGGACATTAACAAATTCCCATCTGCCCATAACCGCGGGCACGGCTTTCGAAAGTTCAAATCCCTGCAGGGGACTCCCAACTTAGCCCATGACAAGCTCTCACGGTCAACGAAGGAATAAACCTCCTCCCGAGACGTTCCGATCAGACTCGGTATCTCGGTTCTTCAAGACACTTCGACAGGTTAAAACAAGACCAGCAACACCGCCCGAATGTGCCGACAAATCCCGATAGAAGCTGCACATGTCTCGTTCTCAGGGAACACTCAGATGAACACTACGTACAACTAAAACCAACCCTCGAGTTGCCCCGAGGTGGCGTTGCAAGTGGCTCTATTTGGGCCAACACTCAGAGGAGCACTGGTCCAGGGGGGTTTAAATAAGATGACCCTCGGGCTCCAAAAACCCAAGGGAAAAAGAGGCTAGGTGGCAAATGGTAAAACCAAGGTTGGGCATTGCTGGAAAATCTTTAATCAAGGCGAACTATCAAGGGGTTCCCATTATAACCCAACCGCGTAAGGAACGCAAAAATCCGGGAACATAACACCGATATGATGGAAACTAGGGCGGCAAAGAATGGAACAAAACACTAGGCGAGAGGCCGAGCCTTCCACCCTTTACCAAGTATATAGATGCATTAAGATAACATGGCAATATAATGATATCCCAGAAAGTAAATAAATGTTCCAACAAGGAACGGTCTCCAATCTTCACCTGCAACTAGCAACGCTATAAGAGGGGCTGAGCAAAGCGGTAACATAGCCAATCAATGGTTTGCTAGGACATGGTGGGTTAGAGGTTTGACATGGCAATTTGGGAGGCTTGAAAGCAAGTGGTAGGCATCATAGCATTTGCATAGCAAAAGAGCGAGCATCTAGCAAAGCAAAGATAGTAGTGATTTCGAGGGTATGATCATCTTGCCTGCAAAGTTGTCAGAGTTGACTGGATCCTCGAAAGCAAACTCAACGGGCTCCTGGTTAGCGAACTCATCTCCTGGCTCTACCCAAACAAGACAAACAAGCCACAAGGACACAATCAACCACGTGCAAAGCTCAAACAATATGATGCAAAGATGGTATGCTATGCGGGATGCGATGCGGGATGCATATGCAAGATTTGACAAGGGATGCATGAACCTGGCCTCAACATGGGTATCCAAGTGTTCCACTGGAAAGATGAGATGAAATCGCTTGAAAACGATATAAAGAAATCCGGAATCGGAGTTACGGTTTGGAAATGGCAAGCAATTCAAATATGACACCGGTGTGTGATTTACAGCAAGTAGCATCTAAATGCAATGAGATGAACAAGCTATAGCACCCAAACATGGCAACAAAATACATGGCAGGGATGCATTCATGATGCTTAACAAAAGTCTAGCACTGAGCTATGGCCAATTCATCCATTAACAGGTTCAAACAAGCATGGCAAAAATGCATATGGCAAACTGATTTCAGACTTAGTGAAATTAACACTTGTCTGGAATTTCAGATCAGGTAGCACACTTCGGAGCAACAAAACTACATGATACAGGACCTGAACATGGCAAAGTAAAGCATGGCATGGAGCTACTCAAAGAGCTTAACAAAAGTCCCTTTGTGACCTTGAGCCAAAAGGGATCAAAAAATACAATTGAAAGCATGTGTACATGGCAAAAACATAATCAGATCACAGACTTAGTGAAAACTGGAGCATGCTGAAAACAGATATCAAGTAGGCATGTTTACGAGCTCGATGCACTCACTATAGAGCAAGTCATGATAATCTAAGCATACACCCATCAAGAATACACAAAATGCAAGCTAGACATGGTAAGAACAATAGCATAGCATTCATGGATCAACTACAACATCATCGGCAAAATCGCTAACAAGTAGACAATCTGCCCAGATTCACGAAGTAGCAAAAGTATAGATCGATTGACTCAAGCTAGGGTGCTCCATAATTGCAAACAAAGAAATGGATGGATAGAGAACTACCAGATTAATAAAACATCATTATTGATCATCCTCAAAAGAGGCACGGATCACTATGAAACAACATGAACATATGGCATAATGAGATATACAAGTCAAGGACTTAGTGGAAATGCTAAGTCCCTGAAATCAGCTTTACCAAGCGCCTCACTTTGCAAGCTTGTGCTAGTCACCACACACATCACAAAAATACATGGGTTGCACCTCTGGAAAGATGGCAAAACCCTTAACAAAACATATGTAGAGCTCACGGGCATATCATGCACACAATAATCATGGCAAAAATGACAAATATCTAAATGGAGCAGCAGAGCTGACAATTATCTCAAGTAGCACTCTTCCAACAGCATTTCGGGCATCAAGATGAACTCAAATGAAAATGATGCAATGGAATGAAATGATGTGCTCTCTGAGACGAACATTTTGATATGATATATGCATGAATCGGAGCTACGATGAGAAAGTTATGATGCGATAAAATGAGCAAAAATATCTAGGAGAGAGGAAGAAGTCAACCCTAGTTATGGTTCCAGATCAAGATCCGAGCCGGCGGTTACTGTAGATGCACGAGTCTCGAGGTTCGCCGGTGTTGACGATGTCGCCGGACTGCAGCAAGGACTTGCCGGGGCGGTGGCCGGAGTCGGCACCGGGCGGCAAGGCGCGGCTCTGGCGCGGGGCGACCGAACGGCGACGGGGCTCGGTCGGAGAGGCGAACGTTGGCGAGGTCGGCGGCCACTGGCGACGAGGCAAGGCAGGGCGGCGCCGGCGGACTCGGGCGGCGCGCGGAGGAGAGGAGCGGCGCGGGGCGCGGTGGAGGCGCGGCCCGGGAGGCGGTGGAGGAGGGCCGGCCGCGGGTTTCCGCGGGCCGCGGCGGCGGCGAGCGCCGGGGTGCCACGTGGCATGCTGTGGCTGGCTGGGCGCAGCGGGTGGACGCTTCCGGTCGCGGCCGGACGTGTCCGATGACGGCGAAGCTGAATTTTTAGGGTTAGGGGGGAGAGGAGATCCGGGATTTTCGGGGAAGGTCTAGTTTTATAGATAGAGGGAGCTAGGAAGCTCCAAATGAGGTGCGGTTTGTGGCCACGCGATCGTGATTGAACGGCCTAGGTGATGGAGGAGGTTTAGGTGGGTTTTGGGCCAAAATGGAGGGGTGTTGGGCTGCAACACACACGAGGCCTTTTCGGTCCCTCGGTTGACCGTTGGAGTATCAAACGAAGTCCAAATGGTACGAAACTTGACAGGCGGTCTACCGGTAGTAAACCAAGGCCGCTTGGCAAGTCTCGGTCCAATCCGGAAATGCTTAATCCCCACACACGAAACAAAGCTAGAAATGACCACCGGAGGAGAACGAAGCGCCAGAATGCAAAACGGACAACGGGGAAAATGCTCGAATGCATGAGATGAACACGTATGCAAATGCAATGCACATGATGACATGATATGAGATGCATGACAACGACAACAACACACGGAGACAAAGACCCGAACCCGAGAAAATAAAATAACTTAAAGCCGGAAACGGCAAGAGTTGGAATACATATTGGGAACGTCATATCCGGGGTGTTACAACACTCCACCACTACGAAAGGATCTCGTCCCGAGATCTAGGACTGAAAGAACGCCGGGTACTCAGAACGGAGGTGATCCTCGCGTTCCCAGGTAGATTCACGGTCGGAATGGTGTGACCACATGACTTTGAGGAATTTGATTGACTTGTTGCGAGTCTTGCGTTCAGTCCCTTCAAGAATAGCAACGGGGTGCTCACGATAGGAGAGATCTTCTTGGAGCTCAATGTCCTCGAAGTTGACGGTGCGGTCAGGAGTCTTGAAGCACTTTCGGAGCTGAGAGACATGGAACACATCATGAACATTTGCAAAGTTTGAAGGAAGCTCGAGTTGATAGGCAAGGTCGCCTCTCTTGCTGACAATCTTGAATGGTCCCACGTATCTAGGGGCAAGCTTCCCTTTGATACCGAAGTGACGAGTACCTTTCGTAGGAGAGACGCGGAGGTAAACATGATCTCCGATCTCAAAAGCCAAATCACGGTGCTTACTATCATAGTAGCTCTTCTGGCGGGATTGGTCTGCTTTGAGGTTATCTCGAATGACTTTGCACATTTCCTCTGCCTCTGTGATTAAGTCATTTCCCAAAAGCTGACGTTCACCAGTTTTAGGCCAGTTGAGAGGGGTACGGCACTTCCTGCCATACAGAATTTCAAATGGGGCCTTGCCCGAACTTGCTTGAAAACTGTTGTTGTAGGAGAATTCAGCATATGGAAGACAATCCTCCCACTTCATGCCAAAGGAGATCACACAAGGCCTGAGCATATCTTCAAGAATCTGGTTGACATGCTCGACTTGACCGCTAGTTTGAGGATGGAAAGTTGTGCTGAAGCGGATGTTGGTGCCCATGGCCTTCTGAAAAGAATCCCAAAACTTGGAGGTAAAGATGCTGCCACGGTCTGAAGAGATCACCTGTGGAATACCGTGAAGAGAGATAATTCGAGAGGTATAGAGTTCCGCCAATTGTGCTGCAGTGATCGACTCTTTGATAGGCAGAAAGTGAGCCACTTTGGTGAGTTTGTCGATGACAACGAATATAGCATCATTGCCACGCTTGGACTTTGGAAACCCAGTCACGAAGTCTATTTCAATGTGGTCAAATTTCCATTCTGGAATGGCAAGAGGTTGGAGGAGACCCGCTGGCCTTTGGTGTTCTGCCTTCACTCTTCTGCAGACATCACAATCATTCACAAATTGAGCAATCTCGCGCTTCATTCGAGTCCACCAATAAGCCTGCTTGAGGTCCTGATACATCTTCGTGCTCCCAGGGTGGATGGAGAGGAGAGAATTGTGATCCTTGTTCATGATCACTTTACGGAGGTCACCTTTGGCCACGACAATACGATCCTCGAAGAAGAGAGTATCCTTGTCATCAAGGCGGTAGCACTTGTACTTGGGTTGACTCTTGGCAATCCCAATCATCACCTTTTTCACCATAGCATCAAGAAGCTGAGCTTGGCGAATCTGGTCTTCCAAGGTAGGAGAGACTTGAAGGTTGGCGAGGAAGTCTTGAGGAACAACTTGCAGATTAAGTTTGCGGAAAGCTTCACAAAGCTCGGGTTGATAAGGCTTGAGAATCAGACTGTTGCAGTAAGCCTTTCTGCTCAATGCGTCAGCAATCACATTGGCCTTGCCTGGAGTATACTCGATACTCGGATTATACTCTTGAATCATTTCGACCGATCAAGTTTGCCTGAGGTTGAGATTAGGCTGAGTGAAGATGTACTTGAGACTCTTGTGATCAGTGAAAATGTCCACTTTTCTTCCCAATAAGAGATGTCTCCAAGTCAAAAGAGCATGCACAACTGCCGCCAACTCGAGATCATGAGTGGGGTAGTTATTCTCATTGGGCTTCAACTGGCGAGAGGTAGAAGCAACAACTTACTTCTCTTGCATCAACACTGTGCCAAGACCTTGGAGAGAGGCATCACAAAAGACCTCGTACGGCTTGGATTCATCAGGCGGAGTCAGAACTGGAGCAGTGATCAATTTCTCTTTCAAAGTGTTGAAAGCGATGTCACATTCCGGAGACCAAACATACTTGATGTGCTTTTGGAGAAGGTTTGAAAGAGGCTTCGCGATCTTTGAAAAGTTCTCAACGAACCTTCGACAGTAGCTCGCGAGACCGAGGAAGCTGCGGAGTTGCTTCACATTCTGAGGTGGTTCCCAATTCACAATTGCAGACACCTTCTCGGGATTCACCGCAATGCCCTTGGCAGAGATGATATGACCAAGATAAAGAACCTCATCGAGCCAAAATTCGCACTTGGAGAACTTGGCGTAGAACTTGTGTTCCCTCAACTTATCGAGTACCAAACGCAAGTGCTTGGCATGATCTTCCTTGTTCTTCGAGAAAACTAGAATGTCGTCGAGATAGACCAAAACAAAGTCATTGGTGTAGGCTTTGAAGATGAAGTTCATCATGCGAGAGAATGTCGAAGGAGCGTTGATGAGGCCAAAAGACATGACAGTGTATCATATGAACCATAGCTTGTCCTGAAAGCCGTCTGGGGAATATCTTGCTCACGGATTTGAATCTGATGATAACCCATACGGAGATCAAGCTTGGACAATACTTGGGCACCTTTGAGTTGTTCGAATAGCTCGTTGATGTTGGGAAGTGGGTATTTGTTCTTGATGGTCTTCTTGTTCAATGGACGGTAATCAACACAAAGTCGGTCCGTTCCATCCTTCTTCTTCACAAAAAGAACACCACAACCCCACGGAGAAGAACTAGGCTGGATGAGACCCATTCTTTCTTGAATATCGAGTTGCTTCTTCAGCTCCTTCAACTCTTCAGGTCCGAGCTTGTAAGGACGCTTGCACACTAGTTCCGTGCCAGGCTCAAGATCAATAACGAATTCAACTGGCCGGTGCGGAGGCATTCCTGGAAGCTCTTCTGGAAAGACGTCTTGATATTCGCAAACGACTGGAATTTGCGAGATAGCATCGAGTTCACCCTTCTCATTGAGAGAAAACAGACGGATGGTATCATCACGAGCGGCAAACACAATTACATCCTTAGACAAATGAGTCAATTGAATCTGCCTGGCTGCACAATCAAGATGTGCCTTGTGCTTAGAAAGCCAATCCATTCCGAGAATAAGATCAATATCCGAGTTGCCAAGAACCACCGGAGAAGAGAGAAACTTGTAATCGCCCAAGGTGATAGAGACGTCCGGGACGCAATTGTTAGAAGTCATTTGCTTGCCCGGGGACACAATCTTCAATGGAACAGGAATCCTTTCGGTCACAAAATCATGCTTGGCCACAAATGGTGTTGAAATAAAAGAAAGTGATGCACCAGTGTCAAAAAGAACTTTTGCAGGAACATCGTTAACAGGAAGGTTACCCATAATCACATCTGGCGAGTCCTCTGCCTGACCTGCATTCAGCAAATTGACCTTGGCGTGCTTGGGGTTATGCTTGACACAGTTGTACTTGCCGATCTGACAGGAGGAGGAGGAAGACGCCTTTGATAGAGACACTTGTTGGCATAGTGACCCTTCTGTTGGCACTTGTTGCACGTGACCTCTGAAAGCAGATGGTGATATGGAGCACTCGATCTTGGAGCTTGAGACGAAGTCTTGTTCTGAAAGCCAGGGTTGGGTGGGTGGGAAGAACCACTGCCACCTTTGCTCTTCTGCTAATACGGCTGACGGAACGGAGGAGGAGGAAGCCAATACTTCTGCTGCTTGGCCACTTGAGTAGAGGAAGAAGGAGTAGCATCTCTGACTCGCTTCTTGGAAGCATCACACCTCAGTTGCGGCCTCTTGCTTCAATGCCATGTTGTAGAACTCATCGTACCTCAAGGGCTCAAAGAGAACAAGAGCTAGCTGAATTTCTTCTCTGAGACCACCCCTGAACTGGTATATCATGCTCTTCTCATCAGGCACGTCCTACTTAGCAAAGCGGGCGAGCTTCTGAAACAACTTGTTGTAGTCATAGACAGACAAAGAGCCTTTCTTCAGGTTGTGGAATTCCTGACGCTTGCTTTCAACCACACTGTGAGGGATATGATGAGCTCTGAAATCTTGACAGAATTCATCCCAAGTGATAACACGTCCACCTCTGGAATCCTTGTACTGCTGGAACCATTCTGCAGCTTGATCTTTGAGTTGGAAGGAAGCGAACTTGACAAAGTCCTCAGGCCTGACGTTACTGCACTCGAAATGCTTGCACAGATCCACAAGCCAATCATCAGCATCAGTTGCCTCAACACAATTGCTGAAAGTCTTTGGCCAGTTAGCAAGGAACTGGTTGAGTGTAGCAAAGTGATTCTGATTGTTGCCTTGGTTCCCTTGGTTGCCTTGATTGCGCTCTTGGAGAATTTGCATGATCAACTATGTGTTTGCATTGGTTGCGGCCATCACAGCTTGCCATGCCTCCGGAGGAGGTGGAGGTGGTGGCGGATCAGGATTCAAAGTCGTGCGCGTTGGAGGAGCCATCCTGAAGAGGTTGACATCCATTAGCACATTGATAGACAAATGTTGAAGCTGAATCCAACGGAATGAAAATTGCAACATATAGTCTTCACATCCGAACAAAATGAACGAATGAATTCCTCTTGAAATGGTCACATGTCCATAAATTGAGAAGCCACTTAGAATTTAGGTAGAGAAATAAATCAACAAGGTACGGATCAAGAACGAATAATCGGTAAGAAATCTCAATCTCAAATCAAATATCCGTGGAAGAAGAACTAGAGCTACAAGAACTCCCACCTATGAAACTCCCGAACCTTTCCGGTTATGCAATCGGGTGTTGGGGATACAGGGGAAGCATAATATCTCACCCAAATCTAACAAATCCTACATCCGGCTGTATCCATCCTTCAACACATAACCGAGAAAAACTTCAGAAACCATCTACCTCAACCTTCGAAAAGCATCCGTTATACAAGTTATGGCGATACTCCCGAACTCCCGCCCCAGTACTGGGTGGCGTCGAGGTTATCTCACCAACGAACTGCATAAAAGAGATTTTCGATGTCGGTGTACTAAACTCAGCTATTCCAGAACTACAACGATAAAATTATGACGACAACACCTCAGAGCTCAACTCCCTGGGACACTTCTAGAAAACCCCTGACAGGAGGCACCAAGACAATGTTCTCATCATAAAACCATCGGAACGATTCCAAGATACCCGCGTGATCGTAAAAAAAAATTTTAGTGAAATTTGAGAAGAGAAGAGTCAAAACTCCACGTCAGGATGCCTTACCAGAGTGATGAGGAGACTGGGAAGTAAAAAGAATTCCTAAACTCTCCGGTATATAATTCCTAAATGACTCAAAACATTTTTCTAGACACAACTCGGCCGCTAAACGAACAAGCAATGGGGCTCCTAAGGTCGGGGAAGGCTCTAATTACCAACTTGTAACACCCTCGATGCGACTATAGCTCCCATGTGTCGAGGCACGACTTAGAGACATAATCGCATTGAAGGCATATGTCGCAAGTTAGGCAATCTTCACAATATCCCATGTAATATATATATAATAAAAGGGGAGATAACATAGTTGTCTTACACTCGCCACGTCAATCAAGTACATAAATAACATTACATCATTCAAACACTCCTGGCCCGACTACGACGCCAAAATAAAAGATAACCCAACATGCGACACGGTCCCGATCACCCCCAACTGGGCACCACTACTGATCATCAGGAAAGGAAACATAGTATCGTTGAGAGTCTTCATCGAACTCCCGCTTGAGCTCAAGTGCGTCACCTGGAGCAGAATCATCAGGCCCTGCATCTGGTGTAATAGTAATCAGTGAGCCACAGGGACTCAGCAATCTCGCACCCTCGCGATCAAGACTATTTAAGCTTATAGGTAGGGCAAGGTAAAAATATATGTGGAGCTGCAGCAAGCGACTAGCATATATGGTGGCTATCCTGTTCGCAAAAGAGAGCGAGAAGAGGAGGCAAAGCGCGAGCGAGAAACTAGAGAGCAACCTACGCAAACATTACTCCAACACTGTGTCCACTTCCCGGACTCCGCCGAGAAGAGGCCATCACGGTAACTCACATGGTTGATTCATTTTAATTAAGTTAAGGTTCAAGTTATCTACAACTGGACATTAACAAATTCCCATCTGCCCATAACCGCGGGCACAGCTTTCGAAAGTTCAAATACCTACAGGGGAGTCCCAACTTAGCCCATGACAAGCTCTCACGGTCAACGAAGGAATAGACCTCCTCCCGAGACATTCCGATCAGACTCGGTATCTCGGTTCTTCAAGACACTTCGATAGGTTAAAACAAGACCAGCAACACCGCCCGAATGTGCCGACAAATCCCGATAGGAGCTGCACATATCTCGTTCTCAGGGCACACTCAGATGAACACTAACATACAACTAAAACCAACCCTCGAGTTGCCCCGAGGTGGCGCTGCAAGTGGCTCTATTTGGACCAACACTCAGAGGAGCACTGGTCCGGGGGGGGTTTAAATAAGATGACCCTCGGGCTCCAGAAACCCAAGGGAAAAAGAGGCTAGGTGGCAAATGGTAAAACCAAGGTTGGGCATTGCTGGAAAAGCTTTAATCAAGGCGAACTATCAAGGGGTTCCCATTATAACCCAACCACGTAAGGAACGCAAAAATCCGGGAACATAACACCGATATGACGGAAACTAGGGCGGCAAGAGTGGAACAAAACACTAGGCGAGAGGCCGAGCCTTCCACCCTTTACCAAGTATATAGATGCATTAATATAACATGGCAATATAATGATATCCCAGCAAGTAAATAAATGTTCCAACAAGGAACGGTCTCCAATCTTCACCTGCAACTAGCAACGCTATAAGAGGGGCTGAGCAAAGCGGTAATATAGCCAATCAACGGTTTGCTAGGACATGGTGGGTTAGAGGTTTCACATGGCAATTTGGGAGGCTTGAAAGCAAGTGGTAGGCATCATAGCATTGGCATAGCAAAAGAGCGAGCATCTAGCAAAGCAGAGATAGTAGTGATTTCGAGGGTATGATCATCTTGCCTGCAAAGTTGTCAGAGTTGACTGGATCCTCGAAAGCAAACTCAACGGGCTCCTCGTTAGCGAACTCGTCTCCCGGCTCTACCCAAACAAGACAAACAAGCCACAAGGACACAATCAACCACGGGCAAAGCTCAAACAATATGATGCAAAGATGGTATGCTATGCGGGATGCGATGCGGGATGCATATGCAAGATTTGACAAGGGATGCATGAACCTGGCCTCAACTTAGGTATCCAAGTGTGCCACTAGAAAGATGAGATGAAATCGCTTGAAAACGATATAAAGAACGCCGGAATCGGAGTTACGGTTTGGAAATGGCAAGCAATTCAAATATGACACCGGTCTGCGATTTACAGCAAGTAGCCATCTAAATGCAATGAGATGAACAAGCTACAGCACCCAAACATGGCAAAAAAATACATGGCATGGATGCATTCATGATTCTTAACAAAAGTCTATCACTGAGCAACGGCCAATTCATCCATGAACAGGTTCAAACAAGCATGGCAAAAATGCATATGTCAAACAGATTTCAGACTTACTGAAATTAACACTTGTTTGGAATTTCAGATCCGGTAGCACACTTCGGAGCAAAAAACTACATGCTACAGGACCTGAACATGGCATAGTAAAGCATGGCATGGAGCTACTCAAAGAGCTTAACAAAAGTCCCTTAGTGACCTTGAGCCAAAAAGGATCAGAAAATACAATTGCAAGCATGTGAACATGGCAAAAACATAATCAGATCACAGACTTAGTGAAAACTGGAGCATGCTGAAAACAGATATCAAGTAGGCATGTTTACGAGCTCGATGCACTCACTATTGAGCAAGTCTTGATAATCTAAGCATACACCCATCAAGAATGCACAAAATGCAAGCTAGACATGGCAAGAACAATAGCATAGCATGCACGGATCAACTACAACATCATCGGCAAAATCGCTAACAAGTAGACAATCTGCCCAGATTCACGAAGTAGCAAAAGTAGAGCTCGATTGACTCAAACTAGGGTGCTCCATAATTGAAAACAAAGAAATGGATGGATACAGAACTACCAGATTAATAAAACATCATTACTGATCATCCTCAAAAGAGGCACGGATCACTAGGAAACAAAATGAACATATGGCATAATGAGATAAAGAGGTCAAGGACTTAGTGGAAATGCTAAGTCCCTGAAATCAGCTTTACCAAGTGCCTCACTTTGCAAGCTTGTGCTAGTCACCACACACATCACAAAAATACATGGGTTGCACCTCTGGAAAGATGGCAAAAACCTTAACAAAACATATGAAGAGCTCATGGGCATATCATGCACACAATAATCATGGCAAAAATGACAAATATCTAAATGGAGCAGCAGATCTGACAATTATCTCAAGTAGCACCCTTACAACAGCATTTCAGGCATCAAGATGAACTCAAATGAAAATGATGCAATGGAATGAAATGATGTGCTCTCTGAGGCGAACATTTTGATATGATATATGCATGAATCGGAGCTACGATGAGGAAGTTATGATGCGATAAAATGAGCAAAAATATCTAGGAGAGAGGAAGAAGTCAGCCCTAGTTAGGGTTCCAGATCCAGATCCGAGCCGGCGGTTACTGTAGATGCACGAGTCTCGAGGTTCGCCGGGGTTGAGGATGTCGCCGGACTGCAGCAAGGACTTGCCGGCGCGGCAGCCGGAGTCGGCACCGGGCGGCGAGGTGGCGAGGACGGGGCGGCGAGGCGCGGCTCTGGCACGGGGCGACCGAAGGCGGTGGGGCTCGGTCGGAGAGGCGAACGGCGGCGAGGTCGGCGGTCACCGGCGACGAGGCAAGGCAGGGCGGCGCCGGCGGACTCGAGCGGCGCGCGGAGGAGAGGAGCGGCGGGGGGCGCGGTGGAGGCGCGGCCCGGGAGGCGGTGGAGGAGGGCATCCCGCGGGCTTCCGCGGGCCGCGGCGGCGGCGGGCGCCGGGGTGCCACGTGGCACGCTGTGGCTGGCTGGGCGCGGCGGGTGGACGCGTCCGGTCCCGGCCGGACGTGTCTGATGACGGCGGAGCTGAATTTTTAGGGTTAGGGGGGAGAGGAGATCCGGGATTTTCGGGGAAGGTCTAGTTTTATAGATAGAGGGAGCTAGGAAGCTCCAAAGGAGGTGCGGTTTGTGGCCACGCGATCATGATCGAACGGCCTAGGTGATGGAGGAGGTTTAGGTGGGTTTTGGGCCAAAATGGAGGGGTGTTGGGCTGCAACACACATGAGGCCTTTTCGGTCCCTCGGTTGACCGTTGGAGTATCAAACGAAGTCCAAATGGTACGAAACTTGACAGGCGGTCTACCGGTAGTAAACCAAGGCCGCGTGGCAAGTCTCGGTCCAATCCGGAAATGTTTAATCCCCACACACGAAAGAAAGCTAGAAATGACCACCAGAGGAGAACGAAGCGCCGGAATGCAAAACGGACAACGTTGAAAATGCTCGAATGCATGAGATGAACACGTATGCAAATGCAATGCACATGATGACATGATATGAGATGCATGACAACGACAACAACACACGGAGACAAAGACCCGAACCCGAGAAAATAAAATAACTTAAAGCCGGAAACGGTAAGAATTGGAATACATATTGGGAAAGTCATATCCGGGGTGTTACAGGACGGTACCAGCGTTTGATCTCCATTTCCTCTTTATTCTTCTTATTCTTCGTCTTCATGCTCTGTTTCTCTTTCTCCTCACCAGTTGGTGAAACCAAGTACATGATTGGCCTTCTACTTCCGAATTAGTTTTGTGAGTTGATACGTCTCCATGCTATATTATATTCTGTTTTGGACATTATTGGGCTTTATTATACACTTTTATATTATTTTTGGGACTAACCTATAAACCGGAGGCCCAGCCCAGAATTGCTATTTTTTTTGCCTATTTTAAGGTTTCACAGAAAAAGAATATCAAACAGAATCCAAACGGAATGAAACCTTCGGGAACGTGATTTTCGGAACGAACATGATCCAGAGGACTTGGACCCTACATCAAGACATCAACCAGGAGGCCACAAGGTAGGGGGCGCGCCTACCCCCCCTGGGCGCGTCCTCCACCCTCGTGGGCCCCTGTTGCTCCACCGACATACTCCTTCCTCCTATATATACCTATGTACCCCCAAACTACCAGATATGGAGCCAAAACCCTAATTCCACGGCCGTAACTTTCTATATCCACAAGATACCATCTTGGGGCCTGTTCCGGAGCTCCGCCGGAGGGGGCATCGATCACAGAGGGCTTCTACATCAACACCATAGCCCTTCCGATGAAGTGTGAGTAGTTTACCTCAGACCTACGGGTCCATAGTTATTATCTAGATGGCTTCTTCTCTCTTTTTGGATCTCAATACAAAGTTCTCCCCCTCTCTTGTGCAGATCTATTCGATGTAATCTTCTTTTGCGATGTGTTTCTTGAGACCGATGAATTGTGGGTTTATGATCAAGTTTATCTATGAACATTATTTGAATCTTCTTTGAATTCTTTTATGTATGATTGGTTATCTTTGCAAGTCTCTTCGAATTATCAATTTGGTTTGGCCTACTAGATTGATCTTTCTTGCAATGGGAGAAGTGCTTAGCTTTGGGTTCAATCTTGCGGTGTCCTTTACCAGTGACAGTAGGGGCAGCAAGGAACGTATTGTATTGTTTCCATCGAGGATAACAAGATGGGGTTTATTTCATATTGCATGAGTTTATCCCTCTACATCATGTCATCTTGCTTAAAGTGTTACTCTGTTCTCTTGAACTTAGTACTCTAGATGCATGCTGGATAGCGGTCAATGTGTGGAGTAATAGTAGTAGATGCAGGCAGGAGTCGGTCTACTTGTCTCGAACGTCATTCCTATATACATGATCATACCTAGATATTCTCATAACTATGCTCAATTCTGTCAATTGCTCAACAGTAATTTTATTACCCGCCGTGAATACTTATGCTCTCGAGAGAAGCCACTAGTGAAACCTATGGCCCCCGGGTCTATCTTCCATCATATTAATCTTCAAATACTTACTTATTTTTATTGCCTATTATTTTACTTTGCATCTTTATCATAAAAATACCAAAAATATTATCTTATCATATCTATCAGATCTCACTCTCGTAAGTGACCGTGTAGGGATTGACAACCCCTTATCGCGTTGGTTGCAAGGATTTATTTGTTTGTGTAGGTACGAGGGACTCGTGCGTGGCCTCCTACTGGATTGATACCTTGGTTCTCAAAAACTGAGGGAAATACTTACGCTACTCTGCTGCATCACCCTTTCCTCTTCAAGGGAAAACCAACGCAAGTGCTCAAGAGGTAGCATCAGTGAGGGAGTACAAGTGTACTAGTAAACAAAAGCATTATTTTCTCATGGCAGTCGCAAAATTGAGATGAACACATGCATTAAATATCATTATCTCCCTTTGTGCAGTTCCACCAAAATGAACCAACTGTTTCATTCTGACATGCCAGTTAAACAACACAAAAGTCACTTCTTTTAAGTAGTGTTTTGTGCAGTGCACCGAAAGTTCACAACAGCAACCAGGTGAAATAGATATCCCTGTTTGCACAAAAAGCTACAGAGGAAACAGTTAGAGTCTCAAACAATTACAGGCAAAAACATTTGGCTAAACTTGTCATGGCTTGTAACAGTGGCATGGCTTCATTTTACCAGAGGCATTAGATTAAGAACAACTAAATATTTGGTATAAGGGCATGGGACAGTGGGTGCACTAGCAGTCCAGCACCATATACCTAAACCGGGGCATAAAGTGGTGATTCAGAGTTTTTTGCCTCGAGAAACAAACATCCAAGAAAGATATCTTGGTTGGTCCCATTTTTGTTCACTCTAGCCGCCTACTCCTTTGTGGATAGCAAATTTAGTCCCGGTCATACCACTATGTACGTCGTTTCCCCTATATTTCCCTTTTCGACCAAGAGACCGGTTGGATGACCAGTCTGTACTACTTTCACCCCCTTTCCTTCCTGTTTGTAGCAAGTCTGATGTACATACTAAATCCACCCCCCCCTTATTTCTTGTTTGAACCAAGTACAAAATTCGACTCCATGAAGTAGCTTTACCTCTAACAATAGAAAAAATAGGTGACGTTGGACCATCTGATTGAGAGGGGTTGAGAGGTAGAAAATGATGCACATGCAACAACGTAGCGAGCTAGGGAAGTAGAGCTAGGGCGGTTTGGAAGGAAGACATACCTGAAGGTCATTGGGATGTGGATAGGTAGGCGGCAGGAGGCCGGATCCGCCCACACTAGGGCAACGACGAAGGGATCGGAGGACCTCCCGCGTTGTCGCTCAGCTATAGATAATGGTGCGGCCGGTAGTGGGTCTCCTCCCTTGCTGTCGATGACGGCCTAAACGCTGCCCCTCCTCCCCTTCACCAGCGGAGGGGGGTACATCCGGATCTGTAACCAGTGTTAAGGATAGAAAGACAGTGTTACCACCGCTATGTTGTTTAGATCTGGAGAGGATGAGAGTGTGTGAATAGAGCAACCCTAGCAAGCAAGCGTCGAGGCTCTGGCCTATATATATACGTAGTAGGGTAGTTTTCCTTTTTCACTCCATTAAAACATTCGTTTAAAATTGTGTACGTGCCAGGTCGCCGTTTTTTTAGTTGTTGATTGTTTTTTGTGATAGCTACCCGATTATTCCAAGTGGCGTTACGGTGTGCCAGGTTGCACTTTGCATCGTTCAACTCTGGTACAAGACCCTATATTAAATGAACAACCACCGCCTCATAAAATTTGTGAACAGGCGCACAGCTAAAATTATCGAAAACGTGGGCTGCCCCAACATGCATTATTATTTATATTTTCTATGTGGGAGTATCCTCAAAACAAAATGTGAGAGTACAATATTGATTGGGCCCCTCACTAATTGGTGCTAAATTTTGACCAAACGTTTAACTGACAAAATGTTAGTGCATGTTTACAAAAATTATATCGTTTGATTCGTATTTGAACATAGTTTTCAATGATGTAATTTTTGTGACATGCATGAATATTTGGTTAGTTAAATTTATAGTCAAAATTTGGCAAGGTGCATTAAATCAACACATGAAAGTATCAGAAGGAAAGTCACGGCATGCATGCATTCATTGTAATTAATGCATCAGTAAACGCAAATTATTGAAATATATCGAGTGCAGTGCTTTGATGTGTCGCGTCAACTCGCACAACAACGAGAAGTTTGATTACAATGCCCTCTCCCTCGCGGACTAAGCTACGGTGCCTTAACCGCACCTGCCTTTGGCTATATGACAGGTGGGCCACCCACCTGTTGGGCCCACCTGTCATACACGCAAAGGCAGGAGCAGTAAGTCAATGAAGCCGCGTCCCTCCCTCTCCCATGAGTGTGGTGCCTGGCAGGACTAGGAGAAGCTTTCACTACATGCTTTCCCTCCCGCACGTGGTGGACATGCAGAAGTTCATTCGATGTCAGATGGCCAGAAGCATACTGTAGTACTCCACTACCCCATCATTGTTCGACTTCTCGAAGAGGCAAAGAGCCAAGCGCAGCCCAGACGCTCGTGTGGCAGTTTCATGTGTAGTGTAGTCTAGGATAGCATGTATCGTGCCTCTAAGCTTAAAATCGTTGGGGTTGGCTCCATTCTATGAGGCCGTCTCGAAGCATTTTTTTGATTAAAATAATCTTCTGGCCCTACCTGTCATCCTGGTGATTATAGTTTGCATGCTCATCTGGTCAAGACAGGAATACAATTTTTAATTTGTGGTGAAAAATGTTAGAGGTTGCAGCAAATATATTGTACAATGCGGGTCTTTTAGCCAAGTTGAGAGGCAAGCATGTGCGGCCAATGCTATGATGTGTCGCGTCAACTCGTACAATGATGAGAAGCTTGATTTTACTACTACACGCCTTCTCCCTCGCCCATGCGCACGGTGGCTCGCAGACGAGGACAGGCTTTTGCTTATACTACAACAAGCTATCCCTCCCGCACGCGGTGGACGGACATGCAGCAGTGGATTCGATCGTGTAGAAGGAGTAGTAACATGATTGTTCTTCTTCTCGGAAGCTAGCTTGCTATGATGGAGTGCTTGTTTTTTCTTTCATTCTCTTCGAGTATTCTTCTATCTTGCTATGATCGAACTTGCTATCTTGATGAAACTTTGCATTGTAATATGTATGGATGGAACAATGTGTATGTGCAACTTGCTATGTATGAATGGATGGAACTATATATGTATGTACAATGAAACTTATGTGCTGGATATGTCATATGTTTGCTGTTAAATAGCCCTGTGATATATATATATATATATATATATATATATATATATATATATATATATATATATATGTCATATATATTTGCTGTGAAAATTGTTGGATTAAAAAACAGAAAAAAGAGGCAATGCAGGCTCTTTACTGTCTGCCGCCGACGGCAACGGGCTCTTTGCCGTCAGTGGCAGACGGCAAAGAAGCCACGTGGCAGCCACTTGTGCTTCCTGGGAGCTGACCCATTTGGTCAGTTTGCCTACAACGGCGGACGGCAAAGCCTTTGCCTACAGTGGCGGACAGCAAAGATCACCGCCTTTGCCTACAGTGGTGGACGACAAATCTTTGGTGGGCAGTGACGTGCGGATGATGTCCATTGGCAGATGGCAAAGGCCTAATGCTTGTTGCCGTCAACTGGCGGATGGCAAAGACTATCATTAGCCACCTAACGGACTAACAGCGAATTTATTGTTGTCGGCTTCTTTGCCGTCAGCCGCTGATGGCAAAGGCCCCTTTGCCGACCTCTTTAGATAGCAGACGACAAAGAAGGTCTTTACCAATCCAATCTCTGCCTGAGCCTTTTGCCGTCTGCGGCAGACGACAAAGGCCTTTGTCGTCTGCCTTGGCGGACGGCAAAGTAGCTGATTCCTGTAGTATGCTAGTCAAAAATTATGCACCAAGTTGAGATACTACTTGTGCATCCAAAAACCCTTAAACCCAAATCTTATTATCAAGAGTCCACCATACCTACCTAAGGATTGAGCAAGATCCTTCAAGTAAGTTGTCATTGATGCAATAAGGCGATAAAAATTGCTTCTAAAAGTGTTAGATCATTTAGTGTAAGAGAAAATTGAGCGTTGTACGAACTTGTGATGGCAAAGAATAAAAGCGACAGACTGCATAATAAAGGTTGCTATCATAAGGGGAAATATAACATGACTTTCTTTTGCACTAAGGGGTTGAGCATACAAACAAATAAGCGCATCGCAACCTCTGCTTCCCTTTGCGAAGGGCCTACCTTTTACTTTTATGTATTTACTTTCATGCAATAGTGAAAGTTTTTTTTATATTCCTTTTTCTTTCTCTCTTTTGGCAAGCATCATGTGGTGAGGAAAGATCCAGGCACATATATCCAGTTGGATATGGGTAGCATGAGTTATTATTGTTGAAATCACCCTTGATGAATACGTTGGGAGGCGAAATTATAAGCCCCTATCTTTCTATGTGTCTTGTTGAAATGTTTTGCTCATGTGTATGCGGTGAGTGTTAGCAATCATAGAAGACTATATGATGGTTGAGTATGTGGAGCCCTTACTTAAACTCTGTTCAATAAGTTGAATTACAATTGCATGGTGACTGAGAACATAGGTTATTGAGTTTCAAGAGAATTATTTGTTTGAACCTTAACATGTGAATTGGTTGCTACTTTAACATGAGAAGTTTTATAAGAAAGAATTGATGTTATGATGGTAGGAAAAGTGATTGAAATTGTCATCGATCAAACTTGTGCACTTTGCTAGCATTCACACTTCATAAATTATTTCTTTTATCATTTATCTACTCGAGGATGAGTAGGAATTAAGCTTGGGGATGCTGATACATCTCCAACATATCTATAATTTATGAAGTATTCATGCCGTTATATTATCATTCTTGGATGCTTTACAATCATTTTATAGCAACTTTATATCATTTTTTGGGACTAACCTATTGACCCAGTGCCCAGTGCTAGTTGTTGTTTTTTGCTTGTTTTTTAGATCACATGAAATCAATAAAAAATGGAGTCCAAACACCGCGAAACTTTTTGTGGATATTTTATGGACCAGAAGACTCCCGATGGGCCAGAGCAGCACCTGGGGGTGCCCCGAGGGGGGCACAACCCACAAGGGCGCGCCTGGGGGCCTAGGAACGCCCAGGTGGGTTGTGCCCACCTCGGTGGCCTCCCGCACCCACTGTTTGCCCTATAAAATCCCAAATATTCCGAAAAACCCTCGGGGTTAACCTAGATTAGAAGTTCCGCCGCTGCAAGGCTCTATAGCCAACGAAAACCAATCTAGACCCCGTTGAGGCACCTTGCCGGAGGGGGGAATCATCACCGATGGCCATCTTCATCATCCCAGCGGCCACCACAATGAGGAGGGAGTATTCCACCCTCGGGGATTGAGGGTTTGTACTAGTAGCTATGTGTTTAATCTCTCTCTCTCATGTTCTTGCGATGTCACGATCTTGATGTATCGCGGGCTTTGTTAATATAGTCGGATCATATGGTGTTTCCCCCTCTCTATCTTGTTGTGATGAATTGAGTTTTTCCCTTTGAGATTTCATTGTTATTGGATTGAATACTTTTATGGATTTGAGAGCGCTTGATATGTGTCTTGCATATGAATACTCGTCGTGACAATGTGGTTTCATATTGATTCATTTGATATGTGTTTTGGCACTCAACTTGTGGATTCCCACGGTGACATTGGGGTAATCTATGCATAGGGGTTGATGCACGTTCTCGTCTTTTGTTTCTCTGGTAGAAATCTTGGGCCACTCTTTGAGGTTGTTTGTGTTGGATTGAATATTATGAATCTGAAATTATTTGGTGTTATTTTAGTACGAACTCTTGGATAGATCAATCGGAAAGAATAGCTTCGAGGTGGTTTCGTACCCTACAAACGATTTCTTCTTATGTTCTCCGCTAGATAGGAACTTCTGATTGATTCTTCATCGCACTTTGAGGGGTGGTTATATGATCCAATTATATTAGCATTGTTGAGAGATTGCACTAGCGAAAATACGGACCCTAGTCCTCATTTTCAAGCATTGCAATACTGTTTTTGTGCCCGTTTACTATTTGCTACCTTGCTGTGTTTATTTGTTCAAATTATAAAAATATATTTCTACCATCAATATTTCACTTTTATGACCATCGCCGAACTAGTGCACCTATACAAATTACCATTGTATTTGGTGTGTTGGGGACACAGGAGACATTTTATTATTTGGTTGCAGGGTTGTTTGAGAGAGACCATCTTTATCCTACACCTCCCACGGATTGATAAACCTTAGGTCATCCACTTGACCGAAAATTGGTACTGTCCTACAAAACTCTGCGCTTGGAGGCCCAAGACGTGTCTACAAGAATAAAGTTGTGTAGTAGACATCAGGGATCCACCCCGATTGGATCGCCTATCCCATCGTCGTCCCCAAACCAAATGGCAACAAGCGTGTGTGTGTCAACTTCACCAACCTCAACAAGGCCTATCCCAAGGACCCCTTCCCCCTCCGATAGATCGACCAGATCATGGACTCCATCCCTCGGTGTGATCTGATGTGCTTCATGGATGCCTTCTCAGGCTATCACCAGATCAAAATTGTGGTGGGTCGGGGATCAGGAGAAGACCGCCTTCATCACTCCATGTAGTGTGTTCTTATACATATGCATGCCCCTTGGCTTGAAAAAGTGTGGGAGCCACCTTCACAAGGATGATGCGCATCGGCCTGGGGCCCCAGATGGGAAGAAATGCGGAGGCCTATGTTGATGACATCATCATCAAGATGCGTGAGGCAAGCTCACTCATCATAGACATTGAGGAAACATTCACCAATCTGCACAAGATCAACTTCATGCTCAACCCCGCCAAGTGCATCTTCGGAGTCCCTTTAGGAATGCTGCTCGGCTTCTTGGTCTCCCACCGTGGCATCGAGGCCAATCCCGAGAAGATCAAGGCCACTGAGGAGACGCGCCCACTCGAGAACCCCAATGAGATGCAGCGCTTGGTTGGATGCATGGCGTCGCTTGAGTGCTTTATCTCCGAGTTCGGCGAAAGGTCATGCCCTTCTTCAAGCTGATGTCGAGGTTAGCCCCCTTCAAGTGGACTCATGAGGCTAACTGGCCTTCGAGGGCATCAAGAAATACCTCACAAGCCCTCCCATTTTGGTCACCCCCGCCCTCGTGAGCCCCTACTCCTGTACCTGGCGGCCACCCCCCATACGGTCAGTGCAACCCTACTCTTGGAGCGAGAAAAGCATGCCCACACCAAGAAGATGGCAGCACCTGCGCCTCCTGAGGTTGCGCCCAAGCCTACCGAGGCCACTCCAGTGCCTGCAGAGGGCCCTCCTTCGGAGGCCCCCCGCTGAGGCCCCTGGAGATCCGCCTCGTGACCCTACCAAGCCTCATGCCAAGGACCATGGATCAGCATGCCTCGTCGAGCACCTTGTGTACTTCGTCAGCACGATGCTGCGAGATGCCCACGAGCGCTACCCATGCAACAGAAGCTTCTCATATCGCTCCTCCTGGCCTCTAAGAAGCTAGCCATTACTTCTAGGGCCACAACATCAAGGTGATCATGTCTAACCCACTGGACAAGTACTGCGTGATCCCAACACCACTGGCCACATCGCCGAATGGAAGATCGAGTTGCAGCCCTTTGAGCTGGGGCTTTACTTGCACGACCGACCTAACAGGCTCTACCTTAGCCGCCGTTGTATCATATGGTTTTCCACCATTCCAAATCACAGTACTACCACACAAGTCTTCTCTTCCCTCCTTCTGGCGTGTACCGCGAGAAGGGACATCAATCCTCTGGAACCCCGCCTTTCATGATACTATATGGGAGAGGGCGATCAGGTTTTCTGGGAGCACACTCGCGCGACTGCTGCCAGCGACAACTTCCTCAACGACAACCTTCTTCGCCGACCTCGGCAACCTCTTCATCAATGACATGAGTGACAACATGAACCACAGTGGTTCTGCTCCCGCTGCATAGTATGTGATTCTGTCCCCCTGGTTTAGTCCGCATCATTACTTTGATCTTTGCAATTGTCGTCATGATCTATTTACTATTTATTCGGATTAAATCTCATAGTAATTTTCTCATATATTCAACAACCCAATCCAAAAACCTGATTGTAGGCAATTTCCTCCAAGTGGTTTTGCTATGCTTTTGAAGCCTCCTACCTTTAAGGGGGTGCAATATAAAAGGTGGCGCACAAGAGCAGATTATTGGTTTCAGATCATGTACTGCTCTGACCCCACTAAGGGCAAGCCTGAGGGTGATCTTAATCCTGCACAGCAGGAAGCTTTTGAGAACATGGATACCCTCTTCAAAGGTGCCCTTCTAAGTGTTCTTGAAGATTCCATTGTGGATTCATATATGTCGTTTGACAGTGGCAAAGACATGTGGGCTGCGCTCGAGGCCACGTTTGGGGCCGCAGATGCTGGTAGCGAGTTGTACGTCATGGAGCAATTCTTTGACTACAATATGACTGATGAGCGCTCTGTTGCTTGACAGGCTCGTCATATACAGTCACTCGCTAAGGAACTTGAGTACTTTAAGTGTGTGTTGTCGGACAAATTTGTTGCTGGGACCATCACTCCCAAGCTTCCACCTTTGTGGAACAATTTTGCTACTTCTCTAAAACATAAGAGATAGGAGTTTTCCGTTTCGGATCTCATTAGCACACTTGGTTTTGAAGAGAAGGCGAGAGCAAAAGACACACGTGCTCGAGTCGCTGAGGGTAGCTTCTAGTGCCCACATTGTACATGAGAAGAACTTCCAGCCCAACAAGCCCAAAAACAACAAGAACAAATCTCTGGGGAAAGGCAAATTTGATGCAAAGAACAAGCCATCACATTGTACCAAATTCAAGAAGAATTCTCGTAAGAAGGGGAAGGGACACAAACCTCAATTTTCATAGAACCACACAAAATTATGGGTCACATTACGCGTCCGCCGATGGATAGGTAGAAAATATCCGCCGCCATGCTGGCCGTTGGATGGATGCGGGGATTTCCATCCGATCAACCCACTCACAAGCGCCACCTCCCTTTTGCAACAAGGGTGATGTTGCAGAACAAGTCCTGCAATAGGATGCTTGTTGCAAAACGTCAGAACAGCTATTTACCTTTATGAAACACAGTCTTTGTTGTAGATTTTTTTTGCAACTGAGGTCTTGTTTCAGATTTTTTTTATAAATGAGGTTTGTTGAAAAAAATTGTCTTTTCTTTTTTGAAACATATATTATGTTACGAGAGAAACTTCATCAACATTGGAGTTGTTGCAGAAAAATTAGAGGAGGGTCACGAGGAGTCATTGGCACATGTCACATGAGGCACGTGCCATACGAGCGAACATGTGTTGTGTTGTGGATTTTTTTGAGGATGTGCTACGCGCGGATTTGTTCATAGGATCTGCCAGGTTGTGAGTCATCAGATCCATTGTATCTCGTGGCTTAGTATTGTCCTCATTTCCAAAACAGATGGTGTGTTCCAAGTTTCCTATTGCAACACAAGTCCTGTTGCAAAAATATTTGCAATGAGGTTAGTTTTGGAAATATATTTTTTGCAGTAGAGGTACTGTGGCAATTTTTGCAATAGAGGTATTTTTGCATATATTTTTTGCAACACGCGTCTTGTTGCATTTTTTTACGTCTCCACTTTTTTGTAACATCGGTGTTGTTGCAGAAGGCACTTCTGCAACACGGATGTTGTTGCAGAAAAATTACAATAAAGATGTAGTGGTGGGCCACACATGGGACACGCGTCACACGCTCAAGGCGCGGACGCGCGGTGTTGGATCAGCCGCCTGTTCACATTCTTTTCCCCAAAATTATATGGCTGCATCTAGCTGCTGTCAGTTAACCTCATGGTCCTCCAGGTATTCCTACATTCGTAACTAGGTGCAATGACCAGCGAAAGACGAAATAAGCTTATTCGTAGGTTGACTTGCTGATTGCAATGTGGAACGCGCCTGTCATGTGTGGACAAGCAAACAAGTAGTGCGGCCACAACGTCATCGCAAGATAAAAGAGTCCCGAGTCAAATACGGCCTGGACGAAGAGTAGTGGAGGAGCAAACAAGCAGCTAGCTATGCAGTTGCCAACATGCTCAAAGTGTTGGCAACATTGAGAAGAAACATGCATGCCCAGGAAATTAATGCATGCGTAAGGAGGCCCTTTGCTCATAGAAGCTTTGATAGTTTTTCTTTATTTCTGCACCTTCTCATAGCTTTGTGATAAGTCTCCATCGTATCTACTTTTCAAAACACTTTTGACCTTGTTTTGGACTGTAACTTGCATAATTTGAATGGAACTCACCTGGACTAATGTTGTTTTCAGCAGAATAGCCATGGTGTTATTTTTGTGCAGAAATAAAAGTTCTCGAATGACCTGAAACTTAACAGAGAATATTTTTGGAATTTATAGAAAATACTGGCGAAAGAATCAACACTAGGAGGCCCACACCCTGTCCATGAGGGTGGGGGGCGCGCCCAGCCCCCTGGGGGGCGCCCCCTATCTCGTGGGCCCCCTGAGGCTCCACCGACCTCAACTCCAACTCTATATATTCATGTTAGGGGAGAAAAAAATTCAAGGAGAAGGATTCATCGTGTTTTACAATACGGAGCCACCACCAAGCCCCAATCTCTCCCGGGAGGGTTGATCTGGAGTCCGTTCGGGGCTCCGTAGAGGGGAATCCATCGCCATCATCATCATCAACCTTCCTCCATCACCAATTTCATGATGCTCACCGCCGTGCGTGCGTAATTCCATCATAGGCTTGCTCGACGGTGATTGGTTGGATGAGATTTATCATGTAATCGAGTTAGTTTTGTTAGTGTTTGATCCCTAGTATCCACTATGTTCTGAGATTGATGTTGCTATGACTTTTCTATGCTTAATGCTTGTCACTAGGGCCCGAGTGCCCGAGTGTCACTATGTGAGTTCTCAATCCTATCTTGCAAGTCAATAGTCACCTATTATGTGTTATGATCCAGTAGCCCCGAAGTGACAATAATAGGGACCACTCCCAGTGATAACTATAGTTTGAGGAGTTCATGTATTCACTAAGTGTTAATGCTTTGGTCTAGTATTATTTTAAAAGGAGGCCTTAATATCCCTTAGTTTCCAATAGGACCCCGCCACCACGGGAGGGTAGGACAAAAGATGTCATGCAAGTTCTTTTTCGTAAGCACGTATGACTATATTCGGAATACATGCCTACATTACATTGATGAACAAGAGCTAGTTCTGTGTCACCCTATGTTATAACTGTTGCACGAGGAATCGCATCCAACATAATTATCCATCACTTATCCAATGCCTACGAGATTTTCAAGTATTGATCTTTGCTTAGTTACTTAATCGTTGCCACTGTTACAATCACTACAAAACCAATACTGTTACGTTTGCCACCGTTACTGTTACTTCCATATTACTTTGCTACTAAATACTTTGCTGCCGATATTAAGTCTTTCAGGTTAGGTTCAATTGACAAATCAACTGTTAATAATTGAGAATATTCTTTGGCTCCCCTTGTGTCGAATCAATAAATTTGGGTTGAATACTCTACCCTCAAAAACGATTGCGATCCCCTATACTTGTGGGTTATCAAGACTATTTTCTGGCGCCATTGCCGGGGAGCATACCTCTATTCTTTGAGTCACTTGGGATTTATACTTGTTGATCACTATGAGGAACTTGAAAGATGAAAGAACCAAGATTTTTCCCTCAACTACGAGGGGAGGTAACGAACTGCCATCTAGCTCTGCACTTGATTCACCTTCTGTTTTGAGTAAACTTGCGACACCTACACCTGCTATTGATTCTGATAGGTCGCATGTTATTGATGATGCCATTTCTGCTTTGCATGATACTTATGATGAAACTACTTCTATGATTGATAATATTGTGCCATTAGGTGAATTTCTTGATGAACAACTTGCTAGGGTTAGAGAGTATGAAATTATTGAAACTGATAATATTGATGAAAGTGATGACAAGATTCTCCCCCTAGATATGAATTGCCTATGTACCTGAGGGTTATGTTATGTTTGAAGAAACTGCTAGAGACTTTTTTTCTTGCAAAGATAGATATGATCTTAAGAAATGGTTAGCTAAGATGAAAGAAAAATCTTTGAATGCTAGAATGAAATATGAACCTTCTTTTGCTACTTCACCTATCTGTATTTCCGATAAGGATTATGATTTCTCTGTCGACCCTAAGTTAATTACTTTGGTTGAATCTAATCCTTTTTATGGCTATGAATATGGAACTATTGTGGCACATCTTACTAAATTGAATGATATAGCCACCCTATTCAATAATGAGGATAAAATTCGTTACTACTATATCCTTAAGTTATTTCCGTTCTCATTAAAGGGTGATGCTAAAATATGGTTTAATTCTCTTGCTCCTGGTTGTGTGCGTAGTCCCCATGATATGATTTATTACTTCTTTTCTAAATATTTCTCTACTCATAAGAAACAAGCTGCCTTAAGGGAAATATATAATTTTGTGCAAATCAAAGAAGAGAGTCTCCCACAAGCTTGGGGGAGGCTTATCTGATTACTTAATGCTTTGCCTGATCATCCTCTCAAGAAAAATGAAATACTTGATATCTTTTATAATGGACTAACCGATGCTTCCAGAGACCACCTAGATAGTTGTGCTGGTTGTGTTTTCAGGGAAAGGACTGTTGAGCAAGCTGAATTGTTATTGAATAATATGTTGAGTAATGATAATGATTGGACACTTCCTAAACCAACTCCTAAGCCAACTCCAAAGAAAAGGGGTATTCATTTCTCAGTCCTGAAGATATGCAAGAGGCAAACAAATCTATGAAAGAAAAGGGTATTAAAGCTGAAAATGTTAATAATTTACCACCTATTGAAGAAATACATGGTCTTGATAACCCGACACAGGTAGTAAAGGTAAATTCTCTCTATAGATTTGCTAGCCAATGCTTGGATGAGTTTGCTAATTTTATTGTTAAACAAGAAAACTTGAATGCTTATGTTGGTAGACAATTCAACATAATGCTTATATGATTGAACACTTGAGTGATTATATGTCTAGAGTTAAAGGTGAGCTTAAACTTATTAGTAAACATGCTTCTATGGTTACCACTCAAGTAGAACAAGTGCTTAAAGCTCAGAATGATTTGCTCAATGAATTAAATAATAACAAAAATGGTAATGTTGTTAGAGTTGTGACTAGAGGGGGTAAAATGACTTAGGAACCTTTGTATCCTGAGGGCCACTCTAAGAGAATTTAGAAAGATTCTTAGAGAACTAATGTTGATGCACCTAGTTCTTCTAAGAAGAGGAAAAAGAAAAATGACAGGGCTTTGCATGCTTCTAGTGAACCTGTTGTTGACACACCTGAGAATCCCAATGATATTTCTATTTCCGATGCTGAAACACAATCTGTTAATGAACATGAACCTAGTGGTAATGTTAATTCTGATGTTCATGTTGATGCTCAACCTAGCAATAACAATGATGTAGAGATTGAACCTGTTGTTGATCTTGATAACCCACAATCAAAGAATCAACGTTATGATAAGAGAGACTTTGTTGCTAGGAAGCATGGTAAAGAAAGAGAACCATGGGTTCAAAAACCCATGCCTTTTCCTCCTAAACCATCCAAGAAAAATGATGTTGAGGATTGTGAGCGCTTTGCTGAAATGATTAGACCTATCTTTCTGCATATGTGTTTGACTGATATGCTTGAAATGAATCCTTATTCTAAGTACATGAAAGATATTGTTAAAAGTAAAAGAAAGATACCGGAAGCTAAAATTTCCACCATGCTTGCTAATTATACTTTTAAGGGTGGAATACCAAAGAAACTTGGAGATCCAGGAGTACCAACTATAACATGCTCCATTAAAAGAAACTATGTTAAAACTGCTTTATGTGATCTTGGAGCCAGTGTTACAGTTATGCCTCTCTCTTTATATCATAGACTTGGTTTGAATAAGTTGACACCTACTGAAATATCTTTGCAAATGGCCAATAAATCAACTACTATACCTGTCGGTATTTGTGAGGATGTGCCTGTTGTGGTTGCAAATGTTACTATTTTAACGGACTTTGTTCTTCTTGATATTCGCGAGGACGATAGTATGTCGATTATCCTTGGTAGACCCTTTCTGAATACTGCAGGGGTTGCTATTGATTGCAACAAAGGCAATGTCACTTTTCATGTTAATGGTAATGAGCATATGATACACTTTCCGAGGAAACAACCTCAAGTCCACAGTATCAATTCTGTTGGAAAATTCCAACAATTACTATAGGAGTTATTGAATTTCCTCTTCCAACTATCAAGAAGAAATATGTTATTCTTATTTTTGGGGATGTGCATATCCCCGTTGAGGTAACCTAGTGTTATTCGAAAATTCTTCGGTTTCATGTTATTCGAAAAGATTTTGTTAACAATAGTTGATCAACCTTGTTAGTGGATTCCTTTTGATGAGCATGAGATGGATGAAGTTAGAAAGCACAACTCTCTGTACCCTCTTTTTACTTTCTGTTATTTAGATTAAATAAAGCAAAAATAGTATTTTCTGTCTGCTTTTTTAATTATCCTTGCAATAAAAAATACCCCAAAAATAAAAGTTCTCCTAATGTCCTGAAAATTTTAGATGGTTTTTTGTAGAATACTTTTGAATTATTGGCACTAAGAACACACCAGGGGGCCACACCACCTGGCCTCGAGGGTCCAGGGCACGCCCACCCCTCCACTTATTCCAGCACCCACACACTTCGTCTTCCTCTGGACCAAATCCTCCCACAGCTCAAACCCGAGTTCTAGCTCATCTTGCTGCCATTTTTGATCTCCTTGCTCAAAGCTCCATTCACAAAACTGCTTTGGTGGATTGTTCTTCAGCATGTGACTCCTCCAATGGTCCAATTAGTTTTTGTTCTAGTGCTTTATTTATTGCAAATTTTTGCTTCTTAGGTGACCCTGTTCTTGAGCTTGCCTGTCAAATTTCTGTGGTCAAAAGTAGTTTTAATGCATGATATGGCCTCTAGGCACTTGTAGGAGTAGATGCTATCAATCTTGTTAAGTTTGGTTCACTTTTATTTGAGTCACTAATAATTTTAGAAATTTTTCAGAGAAAGAAAATGATGAAGAGATTGTTGAGGGGCTCTTCGAGATGAAGCTCGAAGGATAAGCAAAGTGAAGAGAATAAGAAGCCCAAATATAATCTTACTCGCACTGCGGAGGTTTGGCCGTGTGAATGGCCTTGTGATGAGTTCTTGAGAGCAGCCAGGATTAATGAGGACTTCTATTATTTGGCTGAGAATGCAGGCCTCACCGACTTCCTCCGCGACCAACGCGAACAGTATCTCCTCCTCACTAATATTTTTGAGCCAAATTTTTACTTTCATGCTAAGAAATCACCACTTTTAGTTGAATTTCACTTATATGACGAGGTTAAGGAGATGTCATTATATGATTTTTATCGGGTCTGTAAGATACCCTTTGCGGTCAGCATAGAGGAACCACATCATGATGATGTGGAGGGGTTTATTGATACGATTGCTGTAGGGAAAATGAGGAAAGTTTCCGATGCAAGAATTAGTAGCATACATTTTCCTGTTCTACTTTACTTTGCAATATTTTCTAGTAGATGCTTAATTGGTTGCGGGAACAGTGGAAATCTCGGTGCTCCTGATATTGTTATTTCGTGCCATGTTTGTTTCGTGATACCACTTTTAGTTTAGGCGCAATTGTTGCTAAACGATTAAATCTGAACCGTACAAAGGGCCCCATCTTTGGAGGCATCTTTTCTTCGCGCGTTGGTGCACACTTTAGGATACCTATTAGGCATTATGAGGAAGAGGAAAAGTTGTTGCCCCCTATTTTTCTAGATTATGAGAGTATGGTAGCACATGATTTTATTGTTAGAGATAAGAAGAAGATGCTTAAGTATAAATTGAGATTTGATAAAAAATACTGTGAGATTATTACCTTGCCGGCGCGCTCTTTGTTTAACATATTTTCAGGCATGTATGTCATTTTGCCGGACGCCGTTTATGCATACTCAAGCCTGACACTAGCTCTAGAGCCTGAGCCGGAGCCATCGCTTGACCCTTATCGATAGTCTATTTATCAGTGGGATCCGGAGGAGATCACCAACCAGTGGCACCCAGAGGACAGTCCTCCGTACACCGGAGAGGGCAGCTTTGAGCCATGGCCCTAGACCAACTTAGGCCAAAAGCCTAAGCTTGGGGGAGTACGTATTTCGCACAAGCATTAAATTCATGTTCACACAGTCATTTTAGTTGTCGGTGCTCATACTTTTTCATTGTACTGTCCATGCTAGTTTAATTTCTTTTTAAGCCTTCTTCTTATCTATTTGAAAACCCTTAAGAAAAACCAAAAAAATTAGTCGTAGCTTTTAGCTAGTTTACTTCCCATGCCTGTAGTAGTAGTAATTAAAATAAAACACAAAAAAAAGATTTTTTGTTCTTCTTTTGCTTGTTGGGAGCTTTCCTGTGTAAATAGTTTTGTTTCTTTTCTTTTCATTGGGGGTCAAGAGGAGAAGACCATGATTAAATGTTGAGTGGATCTCAGATGCATTATTATTGATCTAAGAAAGAGCCCATATTACGTTGTCTTCTCCTGTGTATTAAATGCTTGTAGATTCCAACTTAGTCCAATGCATGTGCACTATTATTATTATCGACACTATTCGGTTGTGCAAGTGAAAGGCAATAATGACGATATATGATGGACTGATTGAGATGAGAGAAGCTGGTATGAACTCGATCTATCTTGTTTTTGTAAATATGATTAGTTCATTGTTCCTGATTCAGACTATTATGAATGAAACATGTTTGCAATGAAAATTAGAGATTATGGTTTCTCATGCCATGCTTAATTCGCTAGGAGTTTACAATGGTTTGCCTTCCGTGCCAACATGCTATTAAAATGGTTGGGATGTGGTATGATAGGGTGGTATCCTCCTTTGAACGATTCGAGTGGTTCGACTTGGCACATGTTCACGCATGTAGTTGAAACAAAATCAACATAGCCTCCACAATATTTATCTTCATGGTGAATTATATCCTACTCATGCTTGCACTCACTGTTGATTAATTTTAATGCATGTTCATGACTGTTGTCGCTCTCCATTAATGTTCATGCATGTTCATAACTATCTCTTGGTTGTTATGTTGACAGTGAAAGTATGACTCTCAAAATATTATTCATCTCTATTTCAAAAATTGAGCTCTGGCACCTCTACAAATCCATGCTTCCCTCTGCAAGGGCCTATCTATTTACTTTTATGTTGAGTCATCATCCTCTTATTAAAAAGCACCAATTGGAGAGCACCGTTGTCATGTGCATGCATTACTATTAGTTTACATTGAGTATGACTGGATCTCTTTTACCATGAATTACAATTTTAGTCAGTCCTTGAGCTTCAGAGGTGCTCTACATTTATGTTTTGCGGTCTCAGAAAGGGCTAGCGAGATACCATCTTGTTATATCATATTATGATTGTTTTGAGAAAGTGTTGTCATCCGAGAATTTTTACTATTGCTCGCTAGTTGATTATGCTATTGATATGAGTAAACATGAGACCTAAGTGTTATTGTGAATATGGTTAGTTCATAATCTTTGTTGAAAACTTGATTGTTGGCTTTACATACTTACAACAACAAGATCAAACATAGTTTGTAAAAGTTTTTCTTTATCACTTTTAGTTTGTCAACTGATTTTCTTGAGAACAAGCAAAGGTTTAAGCTTGGGGGAGTTGATACGTCTCCATCGTATCTACTTCTCGAAACACTTTTCACCTTTGCTACCTCTTCAGCATGCGTTGGTTTTCCCTTGAAGAGGAAAAGGTGATGCAGCAAAGTACCGTAAGTATTTCGCTCAGTTTTTGAGAACCAAGGTATCAATCCAGTAGGAGACTATATATAGGTGAAAGAAGTAGGTCGGTGGAGCTCCGTGGGGCCCACAAGGGTCGGGGGCGTGCCTACCCCCCTGGGCGCGCCGCCCTACCTCATGGCCGCGTCACTTCTTCCTTGACCTTCACTCCAAGTCTCCTAGATTGCGTTTTTTCCAAAAAAGATCCTCGCGAAGGTTTCACTCCGTTTGGATTCCGTTTGATATTCCTTTTCTGCGAAACACTAAAATTGGCAAAAAACAACAATTTGCACTGGGCCTTCGGTTAATAGGTTAGTCCCAAAAATAATATAAAAGTGCATAATAAATCCCATTAAACATCCAAAACAAATAATATAATAGCATGGAACAATCAAAAATTGTAGATGTGTTGGAGACGTATCAAGCATCCCCAAGCTTAATTCCTACTCGTCCTCGAGTAGGTAAATGATAAAAACAGAATTTTTTATTTGGAATGCTACCTAACATAATTTTCAATGTAATGCTCTTTATTGCTGCATGAATGTCTAGATCCAAAAGATTCTAGACAGAAGTTAAATATTGACATAAAAATAATAATAAATAATACTTCAAGCATGCTAACCAAGCAATTACGTCTTATCAAAGTAACATAGCCAAAGAAAGCCTGTCCCTACAAAATCATATAGTTTGGCCATGCTTCATTTTCGTCACACAAAATGCTCCCATCATGCACAACCCCGATGACAAGGCAAGCAATTGTTTCATACTTAGCCTTTTCAAACTCTTTCAACTTTCATGCAATATATGAGAGCGAGCCATGGACATAACACTATGGGTGTAATAGAATATGATGATGGAGGTTGTGTGAGAAGAAAAAAAGGGAGAAAGTCTCACGTTGACGCGACTAATCAACAGGCTATGGAGATGCCCATCAATTGATGTCAATGCAAGGAGTAAGGATTGCCATGCAAGGGATGCACTAGAGCTATAAATATATGAAAGCTCAACAAAAGAAATTAAGTGGGTGTGCATCCAACTTGCTTGCTCACGAAGACCTAGGGCATTTTGAGGAAGCCCATCATTGGAATATACAAGCCAAGTTCTATAATGAAAAATTCCCACTAGTATATGAAAGTGAAAAAATAGGAAACTCTCTATCATGAAGATCATGGTGTTGCTTTGAAGCACAAGTGTGGAAAAAGGACAGTCACATTGCCCCTTCTCTCTTTTTCTCGCATTTCCCCCCTTTTTATTTGGGCCGTTTTCTATTTTTTATGGCCTCTTTTTTTCGTCCGGAATATCATCCTGACTTGTGGGGGAATCACAGTCTACATCATCCTTTCCTCACATGGGACAATGCTCTAATAATGAAAATCATCACACTTTCATTTACTTACAACTCAAGAATTACAACTCGATACTTAGAACAAAATATGACTCTATGTGAATGCCTCCGGCGGTGTACTAGGATATGCAATGAATCAAGAGTGACATGTATGGAAGAATTATGAAGGTGGATTTGCCACAAATATGATGTCAACTAGATGATCATGCAAAGCAATATGCCAATGATGGAGCGTGTAATGATAAACGGAATGGTGGAATGTTGCATGGCAATATATCTCGGAATGGCTATGGAAATGCCATAATAGGTAGGTATGGTGGCTGTTTTGAGGAAGATATAAGGAGGCTTATGTGTGATAGAGCGTATCATATCACGGGGTTTGGATGCACCAGCTAAGTTTGCATCAACTCTCGAGGTGAGAAAGGGCAATGCATGGTACCGAAGAGGCTAGCAATGATGGAAGGGTGAGAGTGCGTATAATCCATGGACTCAACATTAGACATAAAGAACTTGCATACTTATTGCAAAAATCTAGAAGTCATCAAAACCAAGCACTATGCGCATGCTCCTAGGGGATAGATTGAAAGAAAAAGACCATCGCTCGTCCCCGACCGCCACTCATAAGGAAATCAATCAAAGAACATCTCATGCTTCAAATTTGTCACACAACGTTTACCATATGTGCATGCTACGGGACTTGCCAACTTCAACACAAGTATTTCTCAATTCCACAATTACTCAACTAGCACGACTATAATATTACCACCTTTATATCTAAAAACAATTATCAAGTATCAAACTTCTCATAATATTTAATGCACTCTATATGAAAGTTTTTATAATACCCATCCTGGATGCCTATCATATTAGGACTAATTAAATAGCCAAAACAAATTACCATGCTGTTCTAAAAGATTCTAAAAATAATTTAAGTGAAGAATGAGAGATCAATAATTTCTATAAAATAAAACCACCACCATGCTCTAAAAAGATATAAGTGAAGCACTAAAGCAAAATTTATCTAGCTCAAAAGATCTAAGTGAAGCACATAGAGTATTCTAATAAATTCCGATTCATGTGTGTCTCTCCAAAAGGTGTGTACATCAAGGATGATTGCGGTAAACTAAAAGGAAAAGACCCAAATCATACAAGACTCTCCAAGCAAAACACATATCATGTGGTGAATACAAATATAGCCTCAAGTAAAGCTACCGATAGATGAAGACGAAAGAGGGGATGCCTTCCGGGGCATCCCCAAGCTTAGGGTTTTCGTTGTCATTAGATTTTACCTTGGGGTGCCTTGGTCATCCCCAAGCTTAGGCTCTTGCCACTCTTTGTTCCAAAATCCATCAAATCTTTTACCCAAAAACTTGAAAACTTCACAACACAAAACTCAACAGAAAATCTCATGAGCTTCGTTAGTATAAGAAAACAAATCACCACCTTAAGGTCCTGTAATGAACTAATTATTTGTTTATATTGGTTTTAAATCTAATGTATTCCAACTTCTCTATGGTCCATACCCCCATATACTTGCCTTAGATTCATCAAAATAATCAAACAACACACGAAAACAGAATCTGTCAGAAAACAGAACAGTCTATAGTAATCTGTAGGTTCGAATACTTCTGTAAATCCAAAAATCCGGAGAAATTAGGACATCCTAAATAATTTGTATGTTGATCTACTGCAGTTGGAATTGGTATTTTATCGCTCTCTGGTAAAAAACTAAAAATTATTCTCGTGAGCGCATACTTTCTGTTTTTTTCAGCAAGATCAAACAACAATCATCCAAGAAGATCCTAAAGCCTTTACTTGGCACAAACACTAATTAAAACACAAAAAACACAATCATAACAGAGGATAGATGATTTATTTATTACTAAAAAGGAACAAAAATCAAGAAAAAAAATTAAAATTGGGTTTCCTCCCAACAAGCCCTATCATTTAACGCCCCTAGCTAGGCATTGATAATTTCAATGATGCTCACATGAAAGACAAGAATTTAAGCACAAAGAGAGCATCATGAAACACGTGACAAACACTAACATACTTCCTATGCATAGGCATCTTATACGCAAACAAATTACCATAGCAAGCAAAAACTAGCATATGGAAGGAAGCGGAAAGAAACAATAGCAATCTCAACATAACGAGAGGTAATTTAGTAACATGAAAATTTCTACAATCATATTTTCTTCTCTCATAATAATTACATGTGGGATCATAAGAAAATTCAACAAAATAGCTATCACATAAAATATTTTCAACATGATCCACATGCATGCAAAGTTGACGCTCTTCCAAAATAGTGGGATTAACATTAACTAAAGTCATGGCCTCTAGAAACCCACTTTTATCAAAAATTGCATAAGATTGAACATTCTCCAAATAAGTGGGATCTCAAGGTGAAACTCTTCCAAACCCACTTTCAATATTGCAAACATTATTATCAATCTTATATTCATCATGGAGCTTAAATAAATTTTCAAGATCATAAGAAGAATCGCCCCAATCATGATCATTACAACAAGTAGTGGACATAGCAAAACTAGCATCCCCAAGCTTAGGGTTTTGCATATTATTAGCACAGTTGACATTCATGATATTTATAATAACATTATTGCAATCATGCTTTTTATTCAAAGATCTATTGTGAATCACTTTATAAAGCACTTGATCACAATTTTTAGATTCACGGATTTCAAGCAAAACTCCATAAAGATTATCTAGTGCACTCAACTGACTAGAAATTGGTTCTTCATAATTGGTTCTTTTAAAAATATTAGCAAGAGGATGAGGATCCATAACAATAGATATTTAGCAAGCGAAGATGCAAGCTAATAGAAGGCACATGGTAACATGAGCAAACAGAAGGACGAACAAAAGAGGGTGAATAAAACTGCATAGGCGCCAGAAATCCTTCTTGCTACCTCTTGAGCATGCGTTGGTTTTCCCTTGAAGAGGAAAGGGTGATGCAGCAAAGTAGCGTAAGTATTTCACTCAGTTTTTGAGAATCAAGGTATCAATCTAGTAGGAGACTACACGCAAGTCGCCTAGTACCTGCACAAACAAATAAGAACCTTGCAACCAATGCGATAAAGGGGTTGTCAATCCCTTCACGGCCACTTGCAAAAGTGAGATCGGATAAAGACAATAAGATAAATATTTTTGGTATTTTTGTTGTATAGAATTGTAAAGATTGCAAAATAAATAGTAAACTAGAATTGTAGATCGGAAACTTGTATGATGTAAAGTAGAACCGGGGGCCATAGGTTTCACTAGTGGCTTCTCTCAAGACAGCATAAATTACGGTGGGTGAACAAATTACTGCCGAGCAATTGATAGAAAAGCGCATAGTTATGAGAATACCTAGGCATGATCATAAACATAGGCATCACGTTCGTGTCATGTAGACTGAAACGATTCTGCATCTACTACTATGACTCCACACATCGACCGCTATCCAGCATGCATCTAGAGTATTAAGTCCATAAGAACAGAGTAACGCATTAGGCAAGATGACATGATGTAGAGGGATAAACTCAAGAAATATGATATAAACCCCATATTTTTATCCTCGATGGCAATAATACAATACGTGTCAGTTCCCTTCTGTCACTGGGATCGAGCACCGCAAGATTGAACCCAAAGCTAAGCACTTCTCCCATTGCAAGAAAGATCAATCTAGTAGGCCAAACCAAACTGATAATCTGAAGAGACTTGCAAAGATATCAAATCATGCATATAAGGATTCAGAGAAAATCAAATATTGTTCATAGATAAACTTGATCATAAACCCACAATTCATCGGATCTCAGCAAACACGCCGCAAAAAGTAATACATCGAATAGATCTCCAAGAATATCAAGGAGAACTTTGTATTGAGAACCAAAGAGAGAGAAGAAGTCATCTAGCTAATAACTACGGACCCGAAGGTCTGTGGTAAACTACTCACACATCATCAGAGAGGCTTCGGTGTTGATGTAGAAGCCCTCCGTGATCGAATCCACCTCCAGCAGATCACCGGAAAAGGTCCCCAGATGGGATCTCACTGGTACAGTAGGTTGCAGCGGTGGAAAAGTGGTTTCGTGGCTCTCCTGGATGTTTTCAGGGTATAAGAGTATATAGAGGCGAAAGAAGTAGGTCAGTAGAGCTCCATGGGGCCCACGATGGTGGGGGCGCGCCTACCCCCTGAGTGCGCCGCCCTACCTTGTGGCCGCCTCACTGCTTCCTTGACCTCCACTCCGAGTCTCCTGGATTGTGTTTGTTCCAAATAAGATCCTCGCGAACGTTTCATTCCGTTTGATATTCCTTTTCTGTGAAACACTGAAGTAGGCAAAAAACAACAATTTGCACTGGGCCTTCGGTTAGTAGGTTAGTCCCAAAAATAATACAAAAGCGCATAATAAAGCCCATTAAACATCCAAAATAGATAGTATAATATCATGGAACAATAAAAAATTATAGATACGTTGGAGATGTATCAACCATGTTTTGGACTCTAACTTGCATAATTTGAATGGAACAGACCCGGATTGATGTTGTTTTCAATAGAATTGCCATGTTGTTATTTTTGTGCAGAAATAAAAGTTCACGGAATGACCTGAAACTTCGTGGAGAATATTTTTGGAATTTATAAAAAATACTGGCAAAAGAATCAACACCGGGGGGCCCACACCCTGTCCACGAGGGTGGGGGTGCGCCCACCCCCTTGGGGCGCGCCCCCTGTCTCGTGGAGCCCCTGAGGCTCCACCAACCTCGACTCCAACTCTATATATTCACGTTCGGGGATAAAAAAATCAAGGAGAAGGATTCATCGTATTTTACGATACAGAGCCGCTACCAAGCCCTAATCTCTCTCGGGAGGGCTGATCTGGAGTCCGTTCGAGGCTCTGGAGAGGGGAATACGTCGCCATCATCACCATCAACCTTCCTCCATCATCAATTTCATGATGCTCACTGCCGTGCATGAGTAATTCCATCGTGGGCTTGCTGGACGGTGATGGGTTGGATGAGATTTATCATGTAATCGAGTTAGTTTTGTTAGGGTTTGATCCCTAGTATCCACTATGTTCTGAGATTGATGTTGTTATGACTTTGCTATGCTTAATGCTTGTCACTAGGGCCCGAGCCATGACTTCAGATCTGAACCTATAATGTTTTCATGAATATATGTGAGTTCTTGATCCTATCTTGTAAGTCAATGGTAACCTATTATGTGTTATGATCCGGTAACCCCGAAGTGACAATAATCGGGACCACTCCCAGTGATGACTACAGTTTGAGGAGTTCATGTATTCACTAAGTGTTAATGCTTTGGTCTGGTACACTATTGAAAGGAGGCCTTAATACCCCTTAGTTTCCAATAGGACCCCGCTGCCATGGGAGGGTAGGAAAAAAGATGTCATGCATGTTCTTTTCCATAAGCACGTATGACTATATTTGTAATACAGGCCTACATTACATTGATGAACTGGAGCTAGTTCTGTGTCACCCTATGTTATAGCTATTGCATGAGGAATTGCATCCGACATAATTATCCATCACTGATTCAATGCCTACGAGCTTTTCACATATTGATCTTTGCTTAGTTACTTTATTGTTGCCACTATTACAATCACTACAAAACCAATACTGTTACTTTTGCCACCGTTACCATTACTTCCATATTACTTTGCTAGTAAATACCTTGCTGCAAATATTAAGTCTTTCAGGTGCGGTTGAATTGACAACTCAACTGTTAATACTTGAGAATATTCTTTGGCTCCCCTTGTGTCTAATCAATAAATTTGGTTTGAATGCTCTACCCTCGAAAACTGTTGTGATCCCCTATACTTGTGGGTTATCACTTTGTATTGGTTATAGTATGGTCAATCATTGAGATGCATTAACATGGTGAACTTTGTGCTTCGTGAATGTTAGTATGCATACCGTATCTTCTGAAGCTTAGTGTCATGTGAATGTTGACACCTCATTTTGCCGCACTATGACTAGTGTGAGTGTCTGGATGTAGTACTGCATCCTCTAATTTGGGGGATGGCAAGCGGGACCGAGAAGGAGCCATAAGTTGAAAAAGGATACCGATGAGGAGTGATAAGCTGGAGGGCGTCTCTTTTTTCTTTCAAATGGGCAATAAGCTGGAGAGCTGGAGAGTGTCTCTAATGCGATGCCCCTGGTGTTAAGGACGTCCAGTACGAAACACAGGCAACCGACTAGGCCGATACAGAAGCCTATCCATCTTAAAGACCATTTGTTTTTGTTTATTGCGAGGAAAAGCCCGTAGTTGTTGAAGAGGGGCGATCCCAGAATAACCCTCCTTCCTCCTTGCCTCCACTTATACTGCGGCTCGTTGGACTCTCTTGCTTCCGTCGCCCCCCAATTCTCCCCGCTATCCCTCTTCCTCACTCGTACAGAAAACCCCCGCTCACCTTCTTCCTCACTTGTACAGAAAACGCCTGCTCCTCTTCTTCCTCGCTCCTATAGAAAACCCTAGCCCTCCTTCTTCCCCACTCGCACTTCCACTAGGCTCGTCTCTGGCTGCTCTGCTCAAACCCGTGAGCTCGACATGGTGCCCGCAAGGAAAATTAAGTCGGCTGGCCCCAACGCCAAGAAGATGAGGCTCCCACTAGTGGCGACGCTGGTTGTAGATCCCGCACTAGGCAACGTGCGGAGAAGCCATGAGACCCCACCCCTCGGATCTGAGGAACCCGTACAATCTCGGGTGGACCGCATCAACGATCTCCCGAATGCCATCCTTGGGGAGATCATCTCGCTTCTCCCCACCAAAGATTGGTGCCGCACCCAAGTCCTCTCAACTCGGTGGCACCCTCTATGGCGCGCCACACCCCTTAGTCTCGATTGTCGTCAGCTATCTATCATTCCTAATTTTGAACTCAGAGCAATCGATCATCTCCTCCCACCAGGGCCCCGTTCAACGCCTATGCATCCTGACACGCTACCTGCTGTCCATTCCCTGCGTGGTGGACGCCTGGCTGACATACACTGAATTCAAAAACTACAGCAGCTTGAGTTCTACCATTACTATGAAAATTACATACCGCGACATGAACGCCGTGTATTTGTGCCCACACCACCGTTATCCATCTCATGGTTTTCCTCCTCTCCCACACCCTCACCATAGCCCGGTGCCATCTACCAGACAATCTCATACTAATGATTCAAATCCCACTGCTAAAAAGACTTTTGCTTGTGGTGGTTGATCTGTCGGAGGCCTCATTACAGAGCATCATCCACTCTAGTTGCCCTGCCTTGGAGCGCTTGCTGATTGTTTTGGGAATAGAAATCCCTATCAGTTGTCACCAAATAAAGTCACCTAACCTTAAAAGCATTGGGATTTGTTTTGAAGGACATTAGCTCATCATCGAAGATGCCCCATCACTTTAAAGGTTGCTCCTTGATTACTGTTATATACCTTCGCTTCGTCTCTATGCCTAAACTGGAGACCTTGGGTGTAATTCATGATACATTTAATTATCACAAATTGGTGTTTGGCTCCACACTTATTCAGGTACCGTGTATTATCATATACACATTTGTAATCATAGGCTGCATTTTTCATTTGTGCGCATAAGTTTGATATCATCTTGGAGTACACTTTGGGTACTAATATTATGTTATATGCTTGGTGAAGAGTTAATCCATGGATAGCCTATCAATGCTGTTGGATTCTATCAAGATCTTATATATCGGAATGTTTAGTTATGATCTGAACATATTTATTGGCTTGCTGCGATGCTTTCCATGACTGGAGAATTTGTATATAAAGGTGATAAATTCAAGCACATTGAAAGCCTGTATATATTGTACTAGAATTAATCATTCAACTGTCGCTCATTCGATACACTCTTCTTTAAACCTTAATGATACGTCTCCAATGTATCTACTTTTCCAAACACTTTTGCCCTTGTTTTGGACTCTAACTTGCATGACTTGAATGTAACTAACCCGGACTGACGTTGTTTTCAGCAGAATTGCCATGGTGTTATTTTTGTGTAGAAATAAAAGTTCTCGGAATGACCTGAAAATCCACGGAGACACGTTTCAGAATTTCTAAAAAATACTGGCGAAAGAATCAGCATCAGGGGGCCCAGACCCTGTCCACGAGGGTGCAGGGCGCGCCCCTGCCTCGTGGGCCCCCTGAAACTCCAACTCTATATATTCATGTTCTGGGAGAAAAAAATCAGAGAGAAGGATTCATCATGTTTTATGATATGGAGCCACTGCCAAGCCCTAATCTTCATCGGAAGGGCTGATCTGGAGTCCGTTTGGGGCTCCGGAGAGGGGAATCCGTCGCCATCGTCATCATCAACCTTCCTCCATCACCAATTTCATGATGCTCACCGCCGTGCATGAGTAATTCCATCGTAGGCTTGCTGGATGGTGATGGGTTGGATGAGATTTACCATGTAATCGAGTTAGTTTTGTTAGGGTATGATCCCTAGTATCCGTTATGTTCTAAGATTGATGTTGTTATGACTTTGCTATGCTTAATGCTTGTCACTAGGGCCCGAGTGCCATGATTTCAGATCTGAACCTATTACGTTTCCATGAATATATGTGAGTTCTTGATCCTATGTTGCAAGTCAATAGTCACCCACTATGTGTTACGATCCGACAACCCCAAAGTGACAGTAATCGGGACCAATCCCGGTGATGACCGTAGATTGAGGAGTTCATGTATTCACTAAGTGTTAATGCTTTGGTCTGGTACTCTATTAAAAGGAGGCCTTAATATCCCTTAGTTTCAATAGGGCTCCGCTACCACGGGAGGGTAGGACAAAAGATGTCATGCAAGTTCTTTCCATAAGCACGTATGATTATATTCGGAATACATGCCTACATTACATTGATGAACTAGATCTAGTTCTGTGTCACCCTATGTTATAACGGTTGCATGAGGAATCGCATCCGACATAATTGTCCATCATTGATCCATTGCCTACGAGATTTTCACATATTGATCTTTGCTTAGTTACTTTTCCGTTGCCACTGTTACGATTCCTACAAAACCTACTACTGTTACTTTTGCCACCGTTACCGTTACTTCCATACTACTTTGCTACTAAATACTTTGTTGTAGATATTAATTCTTTCAGGTGTGGTTGAATTGACAACTCAACTACTAATACTTGAGAATATTCTTTGGCTCCCCTTGTGTCGAATCAATAAATTTGGGTTGAATACTTGATATGTCTCCACCATATCTATAATTTTTGATTGTCCCATGCTATTATATTATCAATCTTGGATGTTTTATATGCTATTTTATATGATTCTTGGGACTAACCTATTAACTTAGAGCCTAGTGCCAGTTTTAGTTTTTATCTTGTTTTTTAGTTTTACAGAAAAGGAATACCAAACGGAGTCCAATTAACGTGCCAATTTATGATGATTTTTTATGGACCAAAAGAAGCCCCCGAAGTAAAAGAGTTGGGCCAGAAGACTCCCGAGCCATCCACGAGGGTGGAGGGCGCGCCCTACCCCCTAGGTTCGCCCCCCTATCTCGTGGATGACTCGGAGACCCCCCTGACGTGAGACCGGCGCCAAAAATTCCTATAAATACAGAAACCCCCAAAAATAAACCTAGATCGGGAGTTCCGCCGCCACAAGCCTCTGTTGCCACCAAAAAACAATTGGGGCCCTATTCCGGCACCCTGTCGGAGGGGGTATCCATCGCCGGTGGCCATCTTCATCATCCCGGCGCTCTCCATGACAAGGAGGGAGTAGTTCACCCTCGGGGTTGAGGGTATGTACCAATAGCTATGTGTTTGATCTCTCTCTCTCTCTCGTGTTCTTGATATGGCACAATCTTGATGTACCACGAGCTTTGCTATTATAGTTGGATCTTATGTTGTTTCTCCCCCTCTTTCTCCTTGTTATGAATTGAGTTTTCCCTTTGAAGTTATCTTATCGGATTGAGTCTTTATGGGTTTGAGAACACTTGATGTATATCTTGCATGTGCTTATCTGTGGTGAAAATGGGATATTCACGTGTTCTACTTGATGTATGTTTTGGTGATCAACTTGCGAGTTCTATGACCTTTTGAACTTATGCATAGGGGTTGGCACACGTTTGTGTCTTGACTCTACAGTAGATACGTTGGGGCACTCTTTGAAGTTCTTTGTGTTGGCTGAATAGATGAATCTGAGATTGTGTGATGCATATCGTATAATCATACCTGCAGATACTTGAGGTGACATTGGAGTATCTAGGTGACATTAAGGTTTTGTTGATTTGTGTCTTAAGGTGTTATTTTACTATGAACTCTAGGGCTGTTTGTGACACTTATAGGAATAGCCCAACGGATTGATTGGAAAGAATAACTTTGAGGTGGTTTCGTACCCTATAATAATCTCTTCGTTTGTTCTCCGCTATTAGTGACTTTGGAGTGACTCTTTGTTGCATGAGAAGGATGAAGTTAGAAAGCACAACTCTCTGTACCCTCCTTTTACTTTCTGTTATTTAGATTAAATTAAGCAAAAATAGTATTTTCTGTCTGCTCTCTGAATTATCCTTGCAATAAAAAATACCCCAAAAATAAAAGTTATCCAAATGTCCTGAAAATGAAATATGATTTTTTGTGGAATATTTAAGAATTTCTAGCATTGAGAACACACCAGGGGTGCCCACCATTTGGCCACGAGGGTGCAGGGCGCGCCCACCCCCATGGGGTGCACCCCCTGCCTCGTGGAACCCACATGGACCCCCTCCACTTATTCCAGCACCCACATGCTTCGTCTTCCACCAGAAAAATCATCCAGTAGCTCAAACCTGTGTTCTAGCTCATCTTGCTGCCATTTTTGATCTCCTTCCTCAAAGCTCCATTCACAAAACAGCTCTGGGAGATTGTTCTTCTGTATGTGACTCCTCCAATGGTCCAATTAGTTTTTGTTCGAGTGCTTTATTTATTGCATAAATTACTAGTATACATTCACAAAAGTGCTTACTAGTACATCATTCACAAAAGTGCTTTATTTTTGCTGCTATGGTGACCCTGTTCTTGAGCTTGCATGTTAAATTTATATGGTCAAAAGTAGTTTTAATGCATGATATAGCCTCTAGGCACTTGTGGGAGTAGTTTCTATCAATTTTGTTGATTTTCGTGCACTTCTATTTTGAGTCACTAAAAATTTTAGAAATTTTTCAGAGAAAGAAAATGATGAAGAGATTGCCGAGGGGCTCTTCGAGCCGAAGCTCGAAGGATAAGCAGAAGAAGGAGAATAAAAAGCCCAAATACAATCTTCCTCGCACTATGAAGGTTCGGCCTTGTGAATGGCCTTGTGATGCGTTCTTGAGAGCCACCAAAGTTTACGATGACTTTTATTACTTGGCTGAGAATGCACGCCTCACCGACTTCCTCCACGACCAGCGTGAACAGTATCTCCTACTCACTAATATTGTTGTGCAAATTTTTTATTTCCATGCTAAGAAATCACCACCTTCGGTGGAGTTTCACTTATATGATGAGGTTAAGGAGATGTCACTCCTTGATTTTTGTCGGGTCTGCAAGATACCCTTTGTAGGCAGCATAGAGGAACCACATCGTAGTGATGTGGATGGATTTATTAATAGAATTGTTGTAGGGGAAACGAGGAAAGTTTCAGATACAAGAATTACTAGTATACATTTTCCTGTTCTACATTAATTTGCGATATTTTCTACTAGATGCTTAATTGGTCGCGGGAACAGTGAAAACCTTAGTGCACCTAATACTGTCATTTTGCGCCATGCTTTGTTTCGAGATACAACTTTTATCTTAGGCGCTATTGTTGCTAAACGATTAAATCTGAACCGTACAACAGACCCCATCTTCGGAGGCATCTTTGCTTCACGCCTTGTTGAAAAATTTGAAATACCTATTAGGCATTATGAGAAAGATGAAATGTTGTTGCCCCCTATTTTTCTAGATTATAAGAGTATGGTAGCACATGATTTTATTGTTAAAAATAAGAAGAAGATGCTTAAGTATAATTTGATATTTGATAAAACTCACGGTGAGATTATTACGTTGCCTGCACCCTCTTTGTTTAACATACTTTTAGGCATGTACCTCATCTTACCCGAGGCCATTTATGCATACTAGAGGTTAACACAAGTCCCAGAGCCTCAACCTGAGCCACCACTTGATCCTTATCGACAGTCTGTTTATCAGTAGGAACCGGAGGAGATCGCCAACCAGTGGCACCCTGAGGACCCTCCTCAGTACACCGGAGAGAGTAGCTTTGATCCATGGGCATAGACCAACTTAGACCAAAAGCCTAAGCTTGGGGGAGTACGTATTTCTCACCGACATTACATTCATGTTCACACACTCATTCTAGTTGTCATTGCTCATACTTTTTCATTGTACTATCCATGCTAGTTTATTTTCTTTTCTAAGCCTTCTTCTTGTGTGTTTGAAACACATTAAGAAAAAACAAAAAAAATTAGTTGTAGCTTTTAGCTAGTTTACTTTCCATGGTTGTAGTAGTAGTAATTAAAAGAAAACCCAAAAATATTTCTCGTTCTTCTTTTGCTTGTCGGGAGTTTTCCCTGTAAATAGTTTTATTTCTTTTCTTATCCTTTGGGGCTCGAGAGGAGAAGACCACGATGAAAATGTTGAGTGTCTCTCATATGCATGATTGTTGATTTAACCAAGAGCCCATATTACCTTGTCTTCTCCCTTGTATTAAACGCTTGCAGATTCCAGCTTAGTCCAATCCACGTGCACTATTATTATTATCCACACCGTCTGGTCGTGCAAGTTAAAGGCAATAATGACGATATATGATGGACTGATTGAGATGATTGAAGCTGGTATGAACTCAACCTATCTTATTTTTGTAAATATGATTAGTTCATCATTCCTAATTAAGCCTATTATGAATGAAACATGTTTGCATTGACAATTAGAGATTATAGTTTCTCATGCCATGCTTAATTTGCTAGGAGTTTATAATGGTTTACCTTGCGTTCCAACATGCTATTAAAATGGTTGTGATGTGCTATGATAGGGTGGTATCCTCCTTTGAATGATTCGAGTGGCTTGACTTGGCACATGTTCACGCATGTAGTTGAAACAAAATAAACATAGCCTCCATGATATTTATGTTCATGGTTATTTATATCCTACTCATGCTTGCACTCATTGTTTATTAATCTTAATGCATGTGCTTGACTATTGTCGCGCTCCAGTTGATCGCTTCCCAGTCTCTTTCTAGCCTTCACTTGTACTAAGAGGGGATACTGCTTGTGCATCCACTTCCATAAAGCCCAAAGTTATTCCATATGGGTCCACCATACCTTCCTATATGCGGTATCTACCTGCCGTTCCAAGTAAATTTGTATGTGCCAAACTCTAAACCTTCAAATGAAATTCTGTTTTGTATGCTCGAATAGCTCATGTATCAACTAGGGATGTCTATATCTTCCATGCTAGGTGGGTTATTCTCAAGATGAGTGGACTCCGCTCATTAATCATGAGAAAATGCCCGATAACCGTGATGCCCGATCCCATGATCAAATCAAAATACTTGCAAACAAAACTTCCCCAGTATTGTTGTTAGTTGGAGGCACCCGTTGTTTCGGACAAGCCATGGATTGATTTTTGTTGGTGGTGGGGAGTATAAACTTTACCATTCTGTTTGGGAATCGCCTATAATGTGTGTAGCATGGAAGATATCGAGATCTCTTGGTTGTTATGTTGACAATGAAAGTATGCCACTCAAAATATTATTTATCTCTGTTTTAAAATTCGAGCTCTGACACCTCTGCAAATCCCTGCTTCCGTCTGTGAAGGGCCTATCTATTTAATTTTATGTTGAGTCATCATCCTCTTATTAAAAAGCACCAGTTGGAGAGCACCGCTGTCATTCGCATGCAGTGCTATTAATTTACATTGAGTACGACTGTAACTGGATCTCTTCTACCATGAATTACAATGTTTAGTCAGTCCTTGATCTTCAGGGGTGCTCTAAATTTATGTTTTGCAGTCTCATAAAGGGCTAGTGAGATACCATCTTGTTATATCATATTATGATTATTTTGACAAAGTGTTGTCATCTGAGATTTATTATTATTGCTCGCTACTTGATTATGCCATTGATATGAGTAAACATGAGACCGAAATGTTATTGTGAATATGGTTAGTTCATAATCTTTGGTGAAAACTTGAATGCTGGCTTTACATATTTGCAATAACAAGATAAAACAGAGTTTGTAAAAGTATTTCTTTATCACTTTCAGTTTGTCAACTGATTTGCTTGAGGACTGGAACTAACTCGGACTGGCGCTGTTTTCAGTAGAATTGCCATGGTGTTATTGTTGTGCAGAAATAAAAGTTCTCGAAATGACCTAAAAATCCACAGAGACTCATTTTGGAATTTATAAAAAATACTGGCGAAAGAATCAACATCAGGGGGCCCACACCCTGTCCTCGAGGGTGCAGGGTGCCCCCCTGGGGCATGCCCCCTGTCTCGTGGGCCCCCTGAGATTCCACCGACCTCAACTCCAACTCTATATATTCACGTTCGGAGAGAGAAAAATCATAAAGAATGATTCAACGCGTTTTACGATACGGAGCCGCCACCAAGCCCTAATCTTCATCGGGAGGGCCGATCTGGAGTCTGTTCAAGGCTCCGGAGAGGGGAATCCATCGCCATCGTCATCATCAAGCTTCCTCCATCACCGATTTCATGATGCTCACCGCCATGCGTGAGTAATTCCATCGTAGGCTTGCTGTACGGTGATGGGTTGGATGAGATTTACCATGTAATCGAGTTAGTTTTGTTAGGGTTTGATCCCTAGTATCCATTATGTTCTAAGATTGATGTTGCTATGACATTGCTATGCTTAATGCTTGTCACCAGGGCCAGAGTCCCGTGATTTCAGATCTGGACCTAGTATGTTTTCATGAATATATGTGAGTTGTTGATCCTATTTTGCAAGTCAATAGTCACCTACTATGTGTTATGATCCGATAACCCCAAAGTGACAATAATCGGGATGACTCCCGGTGATGACCGTAGTTTGAGGAGTTCGTGTATTCACTAAGTATTAATGCTTTGGTCCGGTACTCTATTAAAAGGAGGCCTTAATATCCATTAGTTTCCAATAGGACCCCGCTGCCATAGGAGGGTACGACAAAATAGGTCATGCAAGTTCTTTCCATAAGCATGTATGACTATATTCGGAATACATGCCTACATTACATTGATGAACTGGAGCTCGTTCTGTGTCACCCTATGTTATAACTGTTGCATGAGGAACCGCATCCGACATAATAATCCATCATTGATCCATTGCCTATGAGTGCCGGTGTCAAAACCGACGGATCTCGGGTAGGGGTCCCGAACTGCATGTCTGAGGTTGATGGTAACAGGAGAGAAGGGACACGAAGTTTTACCTAGGTTCGGGCCCTCTTGATGGAGGTAATACCCTACGTCCTGCTTGATTAATATTGATGAGTATGGGGGTCACAAGAGTTGATCTACCACGAGATCGTAATGGCTAAAACCCTAGAAGTCTAGCCTATATGATTATGATTGCCTCTACGGACTAAACTCCCCGGTTTATATAGACACCGGGGGGTGCCTAGGGTTATACAAAGTCGGTTACATATAAAGGAAATAGTACATTCGGCCGCCTAGATTGCCTTCCACGTAAAGGAGAGTCCTATCCGGACACGGGAGGAAGTCTTCTATCTTGTATCTTCATGGCCCAATAGTCCGGCCCATGTCACGTCGGCCGGATGCCCGAGGACCCCTTAATCCAGGACTCCGTTAGTAGCCCCCGAACCAGGCTTCAATGACGAGGTGTCCGGCCCACAGATTGTCTTCGGCATTGCAAGGCGGGTTCCTCCTCCGACCACTTCAAATTACCTGACTTTAAGAGTTGTATTCGGCCCTCCAATTAATGTCGCACCCATCGGCTTCTGTGCCTCCACACCTTCTGCTTCCAGGCGTCGAGCGAATACGAGAGGTCGGGGTATTTTTTCATAACCCCCCTTCGGCCACATAAGAAAGGCCTCTATTTAAAGGGGTTGGATCTCAGATGCATTCCACACCTAGCAGAAATTCCTCAGAGTCTTGCCAGGGGAAACCATTCGACAGGCTAGCGTCCCTAGTTCCTCCTCCCGCCCTCACAGCTCCAAAAAAGGCAATTGGGAGAGATGCTCTGTATCCCATGAGCAGTTGGTTAAGATCCAAACACAAGGATTATTTCCCCCCGCGGATCTGGTCCCTGTTTGAGCAGGATTGACCTCCTTCACAAGCGATGTTCTGGTGGAAAATTTCCCCAATCCAACTAGGGGGGAATGGCTGTGCTTCGTATCTTACTTGTTGAGAGGTGTCGGGTTTCCAATCCACACTTTCCTCCATGGACTACTGGAGTATTACGGCCTCCAACTGCACAACCTTATGTCGGCCTCTATCTTGCACATTGCGGATATTGTTGACCTGTGCGAGCTTTTCCTGGGCTGTGAAGCCCACTTTGATTCATGGAGGAACCTATTCTGCCTCTTCCCTCGCAACCGAGAAGGGTCAATATTCGAGGTGGGCGGCGCCGAAGTATGGCGCATAGCTGGGACCAGATACCTGTCCGGCACGCCGAAGAAGGCGCCCAAAGAATGGCCCTCAGAATGGTTTTATATTGAGGAAGTCGCTCTCCCCGACCCAGTTCAAATGGGCCTTCCCGAATTTTCAAATGCTCCACTTAAGAAATGTCACAGCTAGCGCCCTCGGAGCCTTGAGGGGGGGGGGGATAGCACGGAAGCCCGTGAATTGATGGGCAAGATAAAGACACTTGCCTAGTCCGGATTATCAATAATCGAGGTGATGGCGACTTCCATAGTGCGGGGGGTCCAGCCACTCCAATACCGATGGCTTCCCATGTGGCACTATAATTGAGAGGATGACACCTCACGCTGCGGCCGGAAGGGTCTGGAGACCCCCGCCGCTTTGGTCAAAATACTGGCCGAACTTTACAAAGGGGAGGAAGAGGAGTTTGCTCGTCTTAAACGCCGAGATGGATTGTCCATGTACAATCCTCCGAGATGGGTGAGCTCTAATCCCACCACTTTACTCAATCTTCTGCCTGAATCACTTTTAATGGACATTAACCCATCTATTTATAACAGGAATGGCGTAAGGTTACTGAGGGGATCCATAACCCCGCCCCACAGCCATAGGATCACAACCGGGATCTTGACCCCGGATTCGAAGAGGATCCGGACATATTTGTGGAGCTCGAGAAGGGAGTATTCTACCAGGCAAGCGATGATGGCACAGTTGTGCCAATCGTGGCCAACTATCCCGGCCTCCTTCCTTACTCACATGTAAGTAATCAAGAGATACCTTCTTCGAAAGAGCTTCCTTATTACTCCTCACCCACCGCACTATTTCGTGCTCCAAAGGGGAGGCGCTCGACACCAGAACGTGCACCAGAGGCATCTCCGAGGAGAGCGGTGCCCGCGCCGAGCACATCTTCAAAGAGAAAGGCGAACGACTATATGCCCGAACCTTCATCAAAGAGGTATGGCTTTCTTTTTAAAGATGCCTCCTGGTCATCACATCAAATTGTGACATTATCCGCCGCATTTTTATCAGGAAGAGCGTCCGCCGGACTATGTTCAGGGATCCAGCCGGTCGCGCCTCCACAAGTCAGGTTCCAGACCCTGCCCAAAGGATGGGGGATGACACGCGAGTGGCGCCGGACAGTCCTTCCGCAAAGGATTCGGATGATATGTCCGTCACGAACTCTGAAGTGGAGAGTGCCATGAATCAACCTTGCTGGAGGGACGCTCTCCGTGACCCCGGCTTTTCAACAGAGGCATTCAATGCCTTCAGCTCAGCCGATGCATACATCCGAGCTGCTCGGGATGGACTTGCCAGAGCCAGGGACCAGCATCTAAAAGATATGCGGGTAAGTGTAGATTTGATAATCATATACCAGTAACCCCTAAGACATAAAGCAGTTGATACAACTAATTTAAGGATCATTGCATAATCAAACACTTACGGAGAAGAATAGCCTGCTGTCTCAAGAGCTAGAAAAGTGTCAGACCCAGCTGACTGCGGCTATCACCGAATTGGAAAAATCAAGGAGGCACCGCCTGGTAATGTTTCTCCCCATCATAAAAAGTATAATCATATACTTGTAATATTAATATTGTTGTGTTTGTGCTGACAGAATCAGTAGAGCAACTGAGAGAGAAACTGAAGGTCGCCCAGGCTGGTGAACAAGAGGCCAAAAGCCAACATGCGGTAGGCGAATGTGTGCTGACGCGGGTCAGGGATGAAAAGAACAAACTGTAGGATTCCAATACCCGGCTGGGTGAAGAACTAAAAGATGTTCCAGCCCAACTAGCTGACGCTGTCAAGGAGAATAGGAGGCTACAAGGCGGCATATTCAGTATGTTTTTCACCTCACCTTTATGCATTCCAGCGAAGAATTGATCTGACAGATTGATGTCTGCAGGTATGCTAACTAGCCGCCCCAAAGAGGAAATGTCCGGCTCTCAAGGCTACCTTCTAGAAGAGTTTTCCCAATTGCACGAGCGAGCTCGTCAAGCAATGAAGAGCATTGCCAAAGCTTTGTGGTCGTCCGCCTCTCCTCCAGGAAGTATGGGGGAACTTGTGAAGCTATTCCAGGGAGCTCGGTGGCGCTTCCAATTATGGAAGATATCAGCCTGCCGAGAAGGTGCGCGAAAGACCTGGGCCATGGTAAAAATACGGTATACGAAGCTCGATCCGAATCATATGGCCCGGGTCGGACCTAAGGGGTCAGATGGAAAAGAAATCCCAATGAGTTTGTTATTTTACCAAGTAAAGATAGCCGCCACATACTACCAACAGGATTGTAAGCTAGACAGCCTGTTAGACGACATATAGGAAGAAGTTTTTGAGTCTAGATGACTATGTACTTCAATTGACAAATTTGCCCCTAGCCGGATTGTAAAACGATTGTCATGGCAAACCTTTTCGCTTCGACCTATGGACCCAAAGGCTCGGAGTGTTTCTGAATACCTCTCAATAATATAAATCGGGGCATGCGTGGAAACCAGACATAGGGGTCATAGTTGCTTGAACAGACAAGTTGTATTCGACTAGTTATGTTATATTACGTTGTAATTGTAAGAAACATCTTCAGGTTAGAATAGTTCCGTTAAGGGTCCCTTTCCCTGGGCGAATATGCGGTAGTATGCCCGAACTGTGTTTGAAAAAAAAATTGCAGTGTGGGTGACTTCTGGGGTTCATAGTGTAATGAGTGTAACTCGTCTTTAGTTCGCCGACCGAATATTCCCTTAAGAACGCGAGCTTTCAGCTTCACCCAGTCTGAGGAACACGTCCGGATGACCCGGCAGTAACAATCGCAGAGGTGCTCCCTTTATGCCCTAGCCGAAGAAACGAGAACGTAGGGCATAAGCACATGATCTAGGCAACCCAGCTTGGCCAAAACTTAAGTCATAATTATGCATATAATGGCGAAGAAAAAGTACATATGCGGAAGAGGACACATATTTGTTGAGCTTGATGCTCAGAAAATAACAATAAGCTTCTGTAAAAGAAGCCCCCAGGTATTATGAATGTGTACATTTAAGGATGTGCACATCATAGGTGTATGGTTTGGCCACACAAGAGCTAAAGAGGTAAACGAAAAAGTTAAAGAGAGGAAAAAGAAAATAATGAAAACAAAGGGAGAAGAAGATGAACAAAGAGTTCGGCTCTAGGCGTAGAATCTTCGGAGTCTGGCGGCATTCCACGGGTTCGGCTCTAAGTGGTTGTCCGATGTGTCACACAGGCGGTATGCTCCTCCAGTGAGAACTTCATCTATGATTGTCGGTGTTCTGGGAACGGGGGTCCCCAGACTTGCCTGCCTGCAGCCCATGTCGTGGCTTTGCTAGCAGGCCTGTACGGCCCATCTTCATCAATAAGGCAATCAGGACCCTCGCGAGGCGAATGGCGCAAGACCTCCTCAGGAGCGGCCTCGCCAGGAAGGCTCGTGAGGGGCGGAGAGTTCAAGGGTAGCCAAACCTCATGAGGTTCTCATGACGTGAGCCATGACGATCGAGACCAGGCGGGTGCCAGTGCGCGCAGCGACCTTGTTTCCTCTTTGGTTCTAAGGGGGCAAGCGCATGTGCGGAGTACCGAGGCATAAAGCAAAGGTTTCCATATCGGTGCAACAAGACCAAGACCGGCAGGACGACAAGACGGCGGTCACCATGGAGCCCAAGGCGGCGTCACCACCAGAGCCTTTGGCAGGCGAAGACCACTTTTGTCAGGATAAGCTGTACTAGCTGTCCCCTTTAAAATTGGCCGTTGTTGGCTCCATTCCTACTCAATATTTGGGGAGAGGACCAGGGCCTGTATAAATAGGACTAGACACCGCCGTAGAGAGAGATCTCTTCTTGGACCGGATCCACCCGACCAAGACCCTCACACACACAAGTTCGCCAAGCACAAGAACACCTCAGCCTCAAGAGGCTGTTCTTCCCCTTGTACTATTCATCATTAGCCCTAGAGGCAATCCACCACCACCACATTGGAGTAGGGTATTACACCACAACGGTGGCCCGAACCAGTATAAATCTTGTGTCCTCTATGTTGCGTGTTCGTCGAGTTAGTTCGTCAGATCTCAGCTAAGTTAGGACGTGGATCGGTAGGGGGGGAATCTTCGCGCGCACCCCAGTGTTCGAACCTTAAGGGTTTTGCCAGAACCCATGATCCGACATTTCGCGCGCCAGGTAGGGGTGTGCCGGAGCCTCTTCCCCACCAATCGATCCACCGATGCTCCGCGGTTCCGATGTCCGGCGACCCGAAGGCTGACAACGACCGCTGGGAAGCCTAGCCCGCCAGGGCAGCGCCGCCTGCCCAGGAGGACCTCAACCTTGCGTCTCGGGCGGCACGCGCACCGCCAAACACCGTGTGGCATGGGCGGCGCAGTCACTCACCCTCTGCTCTTACTCCTCGACAGACACGAGCTGCTGCAAGGGCCGCAAGCCACGCCGCGGCGACGGCGCCGCACACCAGGAGGGATCAGGCGAACATGCGGGTCATGCTCACGGTGGCACGGGAGCTGCTGCGGTGCCGACTAATGGAGAGCGGCCAGGATGCACTGCTGGAACGCGTCGCTGAGCTAGTGGACGCGGCGGCCCCGGGAGCACCGCCATTTTGCTACCATCTCACGCCCCGGGCAGCGGCAGGATCCCACATTGGGCCTCGCCGCGCCCGCATACCCCCAAGTGCGCCCGGGGGGCTTCGTCGACATCAGCATGATCCACGGCGGAGGGCGCCCCCTCGCACCTGTGCCACCTCAGATGGATGCGGGCATGAGCGTCATCGCACACGGCCCTGGTGAGGCGCCGCCCCGCCATCCTCAGGCCAGCATGATAGGCCGAGCAGCATGGAGCGTGGGGCACTTCAGCGAGGTCCTTGGGTAGCGGCCTTGGAGGCCTATGTGCCCCGCATGATGGACCAAGAGTACACGCCGGAGGACTACCCTGGCTCGTTCCTCGGGCCAGGATGGGAGGAGGAGGCATTAGGAGTTGAAGCCTTCCAGGAGCTGCCAGAGAGCCCCACCAGCCGCACCGTCAACAAAAGATACAGGGTACCACTAATCCCTCCGGGACAAGCTTATGCTAACCATGAGCCACATATGAACCAAGTCACGGTGCCGGGCAATGGTTCCGACATGGCGATGCCCGCCCCATCAGGAGAGACTCACTGGGGGCTACATAAGAGGGCCCAGGAGCAAGGCCCCTCCCCACGTTGCATGGAGCAAGGCAATGCCTGGAGGTAGGCCCTCTGCCGGGGTGGCGCCGGTGACCTTTCCCCGGCAGAGGGCCCGTGGTCGCCGAGGGCGCCGCTGGCGTCCCCTCTGCCCTCGTTGGACCGTCCTGGTTTCCGGTCTTCCCGGTGGTGGTAGGGGGTGGCGCATGGCGGGGCCCAAGTCAGGCGATATGAAGTAAGGCTCGCGCCTATGAAAATCACCACTCGTGACACTCTCACGTAATAATGAGTGGGGATGTCGACGCCCCGTAGCCTCAGGAGAGCCGCCCTCAGGCCTCGAGGGCTCCCTCCCACGCCCAATGGAAGCACTTGGCTCCGCGCTGGTGAGAAGACGTCAAAGACTAGACTAGGTGCCGGACGCGGCCATTTTCCTTGGATCTCTTTTCTGTAACTCTGCCTTCTGGATTTGGATTTAAGTTGATTTTGAATTTTTTTCGTTTGATGTGCGCAGGAGGGATGTCTTTTCTCGTTCGAGCTATTTCTCGCAGTCTGGTTCTTGCCTTATTTCCGAGATCGCGCCTGTCGCTCCCCCCTCATGAGCGGGGCTGGGCACGAAGCACATGAGCCATGCACGTGTCGCGCCATGGTTGGCGCTCGCTTATCACACGGCCCCCTCGGGCGTGTCGGCGAATTTCTCAGGAGCGTCCCAGAAATCCACAATCTCTTGCTCCTGTTCTGGGCTCGTCCAGGCTAAGGTAAACCGCAACAACAACCTTGACCCAGCATACGTGAGCTCGTGACGACGCGTACCCAATTTGACACAGAAGGATAAAAAGCTGCGATTTGTTTACATGAGGGGCTCCCCCTCTCAAAATGCTCTTACAATCATCCGGGGCCATGCCCAAGTTTTTACAAGGCAAACAACTGGGAAACGTGGGATCAGCCGGATATGTCGCTCACCACGTCCCGCATGTCGTCTTCAGATGCACCGCTGGTGTCGCTGTCGCTGTCGTTGGCGTCGCCTCCACCTTCACCGGCGCTAGCATCGCCGTTGTCAACCACGTCACCTTTGTCTGCAGCGACCACCAACGCGTCGTCTTCAGAAGCGAAGGCCCTGACCAGCGCATCCACGTTGTCTTCAACCCATCGCGCCAGGTCACCCTAGATGGCTTCAGGTACGGGAGCAATGGCGGCGTCAAAATCGAAGTTGGGATCGGCATTCTGGAGATGGCTGAAGACGTGGGAGAATGCACGCCCAAGCACACCGTGACTCCTCTCTTTAACAAACTGGCGAGCCCTCTCGGAATGGTTCTGCAGGCGTGTCACCATGTCGGCGAAGAAGCGGAGGTGGCTAGCGTAGTCATTCGCATGGGGATGAGGAGCATTCTCATCACAGATATGGCCTAGGGCGGTGTTGGCCCTATTCCTGAGGTCCTCGAGCATGGGGGCGTGCACACCCTCCAACGTCCGCTGCTCAAGCACTTCGTCCTTGTTGTGCCGCGCGACGGACTCGGCGTTAGTGACCCGCTGCTGAAGAGACTGCAGCTTGGCACGGGCGGAAGCCAGCTCAACCTGTGCCGAGCCCAGGGCGGTTGCGGTGGCCTCCTCGTGCCGCTCCACCTCGATCAACCTGGAATTAAGGGCAGCAGTCCTACCATCGGCCCCGGCTTCCACGAGCTTCAGCTTCAGGTCGTGCCTGCTCTCAAGATCCATGCGAGCCTCGGCCACACGATGGTCGACCTCCTCCTGGGCCCTAGCCTCGCACGCGCTGATGTCGTCCTCCGCCTGAGCAACCTGGCGCTCCCTCGTCACCAGTCGTTCGAGTTCAAGGTTGCGCCACACAGCTTCTAGCGCCAGCACCTCCTCGCGCTTTCGGATCTCTTCCTCCTCGGCGGGCGTCCCCTTCAACGACCCAAGGGCAGCCCTGCGCGCCTCCTGCTGCTGATCCAAGATGGCGCTCCAGGCATGGAGCTCCCACGCGCGCTTCTTCGCGGCCTCGCAACGGCAGTCAGCTTCCCGATCCTCTTCCAGAGCTCGGGAGCAGGCCTCACGGGAGGCTACGAGGGAAGTCTCTGCCTTCGCATTATCGAGCTCGTGCTAGTGGCGCCTGAGGTTGATGGCCACCTTCAGCTTGTGCCACTCCCCCACCAACCGAAGACCCTCGGCCTCAAGGCGCGCGTCGACACCAACAAGTTCTTCACCGAGTCGGTACATCACCCCATCGCCTCCTAGAAGAGCTCATGACGAACAACTCTTCGCACGTGCTCGAACTCAAGCGCAGGGCCCATCTCGTCCTCTGCCAAAGGGGCTATGGGCGATGCCTGGAGCGGAGCACCCCCTCTCAGCAGGGGGTTGGGGACTGGCGCTGCCCCAGGCGCCAGCTGGGCCTCTCGAGGGGCCCGAACGAAGCGGGGCCCACTGCTTGAAGAAGTCCCCAGGATCGAAGCCAACCAGCCACGGTCCGCAACTAGGGGAGGAGCCCTTAGCACGCTTGCTATGCTCCGAGCAAGGCCGCGAAGAAAAGACGGCGAAGGCGCAAGCTCAATACACCTTGATGACGGGCAAACCCCCATGGTTGACCCCACACCGTGGGCAATGCATAAGCCTACAGTGCTCGAGTTTGGCTGGGGAAATGGGGCGAGAGGGAGCTGCTTCTCAGGAGATTTCATGGCCTTGGCAGAAGGGGTCCTGAGGAGACAATCGTCAGGAAGGAAAGAAACACACAGAAGATCACCAAGATGAGGTACTTACTCGTCCACGACAATATACTTCCTCCGTTTTACTGATCCCAAGGTACCGTTGTGCAGCTCGGGACCCCTTCCTCTTGGGGAGTTCTTCGAAGTCCATGCAAAGCCGGCCGAAGCGCTGGACATGGCGGCCGACACGAGGCGCGGCTGGAGAAGTGCTCGGAGGGGCAGCCTTAGAAGCGCCAAGCTGAGGGGATCTAGCCGGCTCTACCTCGCAGTGACTTGCCGAGCCCTCAGGAGCCCCGGCCACGGGAGACGTGGGCTGTGTCACCCCTTCAACCGTCGCCCCAGGGCAAGAGTCACGAGTCCCACAGGTCGACGCCTTAGGAGCCCTTGGCGGCATCGGCATCTCGGCACCTTCACTATCGGCCCCCAGCGGTGCTCGCCCCCCTGCACCAACACTTGGGGCGAGCTCGACGCCAGTGTCAAGGAGAGGGACCACGACGATGGGGTTCTCACGGGGCTCCACCAGGCCAACTGGGCGCAGACCCCACTCGTCGAAGGAGGGCATCCGCTCCACGAATGTCATCTTGTTCGAGTAGCGATACAAGAGGCAACTCCTCCTCGGCAAGTCGTCTGGCAACGGGACGCCCGTCAGGACCTCAAGCAATGTTCGCCGCACCTCAGGAGAGAGCCCAGACTCCTGAAGTCTCATGTGGTCCTGGCTGCTTAGCAAAGCCCACATTGGCCGGGAGTGGCGCTGAAGCGGAGTGATTCGATGCCGGACAAACTCCCTCACCACCATAGGCGCAGTCACACCAGGGTCTCTGAGCCACCTCAACCTAAGCCAGACGGTGGCAAGGCACGGTCCGGCAAGCCTCCGGTGGCACCAACCGGAGTTAGGAATGGCGGGCCCTGACTGAGAGGAGAGCAGGCGGCTAAGCACTCCGGCATCAACAAACACCCACTGCGTCCAAAACTCGCTCATGGATGGTGGAAGTTCGAAGTCGATCCCGTCGCCGGCCGTCACCGCCAAGGCCTGAAAGCTCAGGCATCCGAAGCTCTGATGAGGATCAATCAGGTGCAACGAGAAAGAAGTGGCGGAGAAGAGCCACAGAAGGAGCAATCCCTACCATGGCCTCGCAAATGCAGGCGAAGACGGCAAGAAGGGTCATGGATTGGGGATCAAGGTGCAGCATGTGGATCTGATAATGGGAAAGCATTCCGTTGAGGAAGGCGGAGAAAGGAGGAACCAAGCCGGCCCAAAGGGGTTGATGAAGAAGGGCACGTCAGTGGCCGCCTGGTCAATGCGAGCATTAGATGCAAGCCAAGCCACCGTCTTTCCCCACTAATTGAAGCTGGAGGCGAGCATGGGACGCACCTTGCCCATAGCCTCATCGTTGATCACCAGTGATTGGCCAACTGCGGGCTCTGTGGCCGGGGGCGCACTAGCCGAAGATAGAGGCTTCTTCCCCTTATCCGCTTGCGTCGGCACCATGGCGATGGGGCGAGCAGAGCTAAGGTCAGATTGGAAAGAGGAGAAGATTCCGGGAGGGAGCAGAGGAATTGGAGGAGAATGGCGCAAGCGATGGAAGAATAACCGTGTAGACCGTAGAGGCCGTCTAGCCAGGCGAGTATCAAGGCAGCGTGGGGAAATGGAGACGCCCATGACCAATCAACTGCCACGCGTCGACCAAGGCCGCATGCTATTAGGGCTCGCGGCGCTCCGCACTTGACATTTGGCTTCGCCTCGAAGCCAAGCCCGAGCGCGCCTTGGGCCCGGGGGCTACTGTCGGCGTTCTGGGAACGGGGGTCCCCAGACTTGCCTACCTGTGGCCCACGGTGTGGCTTTGCTAGCAGGCCTATACGTCCCATCTTCATCAACAAGGCAATCAAGACCCTCGCGAGGGGCCAAGCCTCGCGAGGCGGATGACGCAAGACCTCCTCAGGAGCAGCCTCGCTAGGCAGGCTCGCAAGGGGCGGAGAGTTCAAGGCCAGGCAAACCTTGCGAGGTTCTCGTGATGTGAGCCATGACGATCGAGACCAGGCGGGCTCTAGCGTGCGCAGCGTAATTGTTTCCTCTTTGGTGCTAAGGGGGCAAGCGCAGGCGCGGAGTACCGAGGAATCAAGCAAAGGTTTCCATATCAGTGCAACGAGACCAAGATCGGTAGGACGGAAACACGAAGGTCACCATGGACCCCAAGGTGTCCTCACCACCAGAGCCATTTGCAGGCGAAGACCACTTTTCTCAGCATAAACTGTACTAGCTGTCCCCTTTCAAATTGGCCGTTGTTGGCTCCCTTCCCGCTCAATATTTGGGGAGCGGGCCAGGGCCTCTATAAATAGGACTAGCCATCACCATAGAGAGGGATCTCTTCTTGGACCGGATCCACCCCACCAAGACCCTCACACACAAGTTCGCCAAGCACAAGAACAGCTCAACCTGAGGAGGCTGTTCTTCCCCTTCTACTGTTCATCATTAGCCCCAGAGGCAATCCACCACCACCACACTGGAGTAGGGTATTACACCACAACGGTGGCCAGAACCAGTATAAATCTTGTGTCCTCTGTGTTGCGAGTTCGTCGACTTAGTTCGTAAGATCTCAGCTGAGTTAGGACATGGATCGGTAGGGGGGAAATCTTCGCGTGCACCCTAGTGTTAGAACCTTAAGGGTTTTGCTGGAACCCGTGATCTGACAATGATGAAGGGACCCTCCCACTTGGGCTTGAGTTTGTCCTTTTTCTTCTCCATTAAGCGTAGAACAAGTTCGCCAATGTTATAAGTCTTGGTCCGCACCGCCCTGCTTTGATATCTGCGAGCCTGCTATTGATAAAATGTGGAATGGGCTTTTGCGACATCGTGCTCCTCCTCCAGGGCATCTAAGCCGTCCTGCCGATCAAGCTCAGCCTCTTTCTCTTCGTACATGCGCACTCTAGGTGAGTCATGAATAATGTCGCAGGGCAACACAACCTTTGCACCGTACACCATGAAGAAATGTGTATATCCGGTAGTGCGGTTGGGCATGGTCCACAGCCCCCAGAGTACGGAATCGAGCTCCTCAACCCAGTGCTTGTGTGATTCTTTCAAAGACCGCACTAGTCTAGACTTAATTCCGCTCATAATAAGACCATTAGCTTGTTTGACTTGACAATTTGTTTGTGGATGATAGACCGAGGCGTAATTGAGTTTAATGCCCAATTTAACACACCAGGATTTTACTTCATCGGTTGTGAAATTTTAGCCGTTATCGGTGATGATGCTGTGTGGGACGCCATAATGGTGCACGACACCGGATATAAAGTCTATCACCGGTCCAGCTTCGGCCGTTTTCACTGGTTTGGCCTCTATCCACTTGGTGAATTTATCTGCCATGACTAGCATATATTTTTTCTTATGGCTCCCTCCTTTAAGGGGTCCCACCATATCAAGCCCCTAGACCGCAAAAGGCCAAGTAATGGGGATTGTTTGTAGTGTAGTAGGCAGCATATGGCTTTGATTGGCGAAGAGCTGGCATCCGACTCGACGTTGGACCAAGTCCTGGGCATCTCCTCGGGCCGTCAGCTAGACGAAACCTGTACAGAAGGCCTTACTTACAAGGGCCCGAGCCATGGCATGGTGACCGCCGAGGCCAGCATGGATTTCAGCCAGCAGTTGCCGTCCTTCTTCTTCGGAGATACATCTTTGAAGGACTCCGGTAGTACTTTTCTTGTAGAGCTCTCCATCGTGGACCTTGTAGGCTTTCGAGCGCCAAAGAATGCAGTGAGCATCATTCTGGTCCGCTGGGAGCTCTCGCCTATTAAGGTAGGCCAAGAATGGTTCAGTCCATGGGGCAATTACTACCATTATTAGATTGGTCGATGGTGTAATTTTGGTGGTTGAGCCCCCGATGATATCGGTATTGTGTTCAAAATCTGGGGTATAGTCGCATCCGGACTAGTGTTGCCCCACTCATCCTGCCATACCACAGATGGCTTGAAGAGCCTTTCCAAAAAGATGTTAAGCTGGACGGGGTCGTGCTTGGCGCTCATGAAAGCGAGGACGTCCGCCGCTTGATTACTCTCTCGAGCCACGTGATGGAACTCGAGTCCCTCAAACCATGCTAAAATTTTGAGTACGACATTATGATAGGCTTCCATCTTCGGGTCCTTGGCATCAAAGTCTCCATTTATCTAGGATATTGCGAGTTTTGAATCCCCGTGCACCTCCAGGCATTGTATTCCCATGGAGGTAACCATCCGAAGACCGTGCAATAAGGCCTCGTATTCGGCTGCATTGTTGGAGTCTGTGTATAATATTTGGAGTACATATTGGACTGTGTCTGCAGTGGGGGACGTTAAAACGACGCCTGCTCCTAAACCAGCCAGCATTTTAGAGCCATCGAAGTACAAGACCCATTTGGAATATATGCCATACTCTTTCGGGAGTTCGACCTCTGTCAATTCGGCAACGAAGTCGGCCAATACTTGGGATTTAATGTCCTGGCATGGTTTGTTTGTTATGTCAAATGGTAGGAGCTCAATAGCCCACTTAGCAATCCGACCCGTAGCATCGCGGTTATTTATTATGTCATTAAGTGGTACTTCGGAAGCCACTGTAATCGAGCACTCTTGTAAGTAGTGTCGGATCTTTCGGCATGCCATGAATACCGCATATGCTATCTTTTGGTAATGAGACAGTGGATACGTAGTATACCGGTTTCTGGAGTGGGAACTTGTGTCAGTCCTCCTCTCGCTCAATGACGAGAACTGCGCTCACCACCAGGTGCATTGCAGAGATGTATAATAAAATCGATAAGCCGACGTTTGGCGCGGCCAAGATCGGGTTGCTTGCTAAAAGAGCCTTTATTTCCTCCATCCAGCCGTTGCCGCTTCCGTCCACTCAAAGTGGTCGGTACGCCGGAGAAGGCGATAAAATGGCAATGCTTTTTCTCCTAGTCTGGAGATAAAGCGGCTTAAAGCTGCCATGCATCCGGCTAGTTTCTCGACCTGTTTGAGGTCGGTTGGCGTGGCCAGTTGTGACAAAGCTCGGATTTTGGCTAGATTTGCGGCGGAAAGCTCAGACCTGTTTGAGGTCAGTTGGCGTGGTCAATTGTGACAAAGCTGCCACACATTCAATTCCTCTATTGGAAATGATGAAGCCCGACAGCTTTCAGGCGGGAACGCCAAAAACACACTTTTCCGAATTGAGTTTAATGTCATATGTCCGGAGATTGTCGATTGTGATACGCAAGTCGTCTATTAAAAACTCGATGTGTTTAGTTTTGATGATGACGTTATCCACACATGCATCCACTGTCTTGCCGATTTGCTTCTCCAAGCATGTTCGAATCATGCGTTTGTAGGTGGCGCCGGCGTTTTTAAGACCAAAGGGCATAGTGTTCAAGCAAAAAGGCCCGTATGGGGTGATGAATGACATTGCGGCTTGATCGGATTCCTTCATCTCAATTTGATGGTATTCTAAGTATGCATCGAGGAAACACAGTGAGTCGTGTCCTGCAGTAGCATCAATGATCCGATCGATGTTGGGGAGGGGGAAGAGATCCTTAGGGCAAGCCTTATTGAGGTCTTTGAAGTCGACTCACAGGCGACAGGATTTTCCTTCTTTGGTACCATCACCAGGTTTGCTAGCCAGTCTAGGTGTTTTATTTCTCTAATGAATCCGGCCTCGATTAACTTGTCTAGGTCCTCCCCCATGGCTTGTAATTTATGTTCAGAAAAGCACCGCAGTGTTTTCTTGACCAGCTTATATCCCTTCAATATATTGAGGCTGTGTTCGGCCAGCCTGCGTGGGATTCCTGGCATATTAGAAGGGTGCCATGCGAATATATCCCAGTTCTTGCGCAGAAACGTTCGTAGTGCGGCATCAACCATTGGGTCCATCTGTGCCCTAATTCAAGCTGCCTTCTTGGGGTCCGTCGGGTGGACTTGGAATTTGACTATTTCTTCTGCTGGTTTGAAAGAGGTGGATTTGGGACGCTTATCAAGGATTGTGTTGTCCCTATCCACTGTGGAGTGTAGTACAATTAACTCTTTGGCCGCGAGGGCCTTAGACAGTGCCTCGAGGGCTAGGGATGTTGTTTTGTTTTCGGCGCGGAGGTCTATGTCCGAATCACTAGCAAGAGTGGTAATACCGTTGGGCCCGGGCATCTTGAGCTTTATATAACCGTAATGAGGTATAGCTTGAAAGTGTCTGAATGCATCTCGCCCCAACAGGGCATGATATCCACTGTTGAAAGGGGCCACTTGGAAGGTTATCTCTTCGGACCGATAGTTCTCCGGCGTGCCAAATACCACATCGAGTGTAATTTTCCCCGCGCATCGTGCCTCCCGGATGGGAATGATCCCTCAAAAGGTTGTATTACTATGCTTGATGCGGCTCCTGTCTATTTCCATTTTATTCAGTGTGTCCTCGTAGATGAGGTTTAGTCCGCTACCACCATCCATGACCACTATAGTGAGCCAAAAGTCGTCCACAATTGGATTGAGGACCAAGGCAGCTGGTGCCCGGACTGACCGGATTTTTGGTTCGTCACTGGCATTGAAAGTTATGGACGTGTCGTTCCAAGGATTTATTTTTGCGACTTGGCAGACTTCGGCGAGGTCACGGAGTGCCCTCTTGCGCCAATTGTTTGAAGAGAAAGTATCAAAGACTATCAATATTCTGTGGTCGTCGTGTTCCGGGGGGAGTTTCTCCGCAGTGTTTTTGGTGAGGATATCCTCGCCGCTCTTGGCTACTTGCCGGAGTATCCAACATGCTCTAAGGCTGTGGGTTGGTATGGTATCCGGTGTTGTGTGTATTTTGCATGGCCTATCGAGCCATCCCTCTAGAACGGTTCCACGTCCTGTGATGGGCTTCGATTTCTTTACTACTTGGTCAGGCGCCCCGCTAGGGTGCATCCTTCTTGCCCGGACGAGGGGTTGAGTGGAAACCGGTGGTTCCCAGCGAGCTGCAAGTGCTTTCCAGGCGCTTTCCATTGCACAATACTTCTACACTATGGTTGAGAAGTCAGCAAAGACTGATACATGACGGGGGTTGATGGCGTTGAGGATTCCTTTGTCCGTGCAATTATTGCAGAATACTGAGATCACATCTTCGTCGCGGCAATATTTAATTTCGTCTTTGACAAGGAGGAATCTGGCCCAAAAGTGATGGACTGTTTCCTGAGACTGCTGTCATATGCACGTGAGGTCGCGCATATCTGGGTGGGTGAGTCTGAGGAACTTCCGAGCTTAATAGTTCGGGCTCTGGGATATAAACCAATTTTTAGGTCCACCGTCCGATTCTAGGTTCGGAGGACGGGGCGTGTTGTTCTGCGGACGGGCATCCGGCTCTTCAAGCTCGGAAATCCGAACATAGTTCATCCTTAATATCGAGGAAGAGTTGTTGATTTGCTCCTCTACTACCGCTATCTGATGGGTGATCGGCGGAGATTTGATTTCTCTCTGATCGGGTTTAAAACCAATCCGATCATAGTCCGTAGCAACCCCCAAGGAGGCAATGCGATCGAGGAGCTCATTTAAAGACGACAACTCTATCGGATCCATCCGTTTGGAGTATTCAGGGTCACCACGAAGGCTATTTTCGATGACCCGAGAAGTCATCGTCGGCTTAATGGCCGGACGGGCGGTCACGGTAAAGCCACCCAGCCAGAGGGTTTGGCCTGAGGCCAGGGCTCCTCCGAAGGTGATACTGTCCTTGATAACAAGGCCAGACATCAACCCTCTTCGACATCACAGAGGAACTCTCAATGAGAGCACCAATGTCGGCGTCAAAACCGGCAAATCTCAGGTAGGGGGTCCCGAACTGTGCGTCTGAGGTTGATGGTAACAGGACAAAAGGGACACGAAGTTTGACCCAGGTTTAGGCCCTCTTGATGGAGGTAATACCCTACGTCCTGCTTGACTAATATTGATGAGTATGGGGGTTACAAGAGTTGATCTACCACGAGATCGTAATGGCTAAAACCCTAGAAGTCTAGCATCTATGATTATGATTGCCTCTACGGACTAAACCCTCCGGTTTATATAGACACCGGGGGTGCCTTGGGTTATACAAAGTCGGTTACATAGAAAGGAAATGGTACATCCGGCCACCAAGCTTGCCTTTCACGTGAAGGAGAGTCCTATTCGGACACGGGAGGAAGTCTTCTATCTTGTATCTTCATGGCCCAATTGTCCGACCCACGTCACATAGGCCGGATGCCCGAGACCCCTTAATCCAGGACTCCCTCAACAAGCTTTTCACATATTGATCTTTGCTTAGTTACTTTTCCGTTGCCACTATTACGATTGCTACAAAACTACCACTACTACAGGATGCTGCTAATGCGACACTACGATCAGATACCCGTCGAGAAACTGTGTGCAATGCAATAATTGCAAATGGTGGTGTATGACAACCGTCAAAAAAGGTGCAAAACATTTGTGATGGAGGATGCATCAAACACGGTTCAGATTTTAGTTGCGTGTGCGATGAAGGGCATACGGTTCAGTTCAATTAACTTTTTGCGACGAGGAGGAACAAAAGAAACGGGCGGCCGGATGAAGGCGTGTGCGATACATAGCATACGGTTCACTCGGATGAACTGTTTGTGATTAGGCAAAACAAAAGAAACGGTCAGCCAGATGAAGGTGTGTGCGATATACAGCATACGGTTCACCCGGATGAACTGTTTGTGATTAGGCAACACAAAAGAAATGGTTGGAGAGATCAAGGTGTGTGCGATATACGACATGTGGTTCACTCGGATGAACTGTTTGCGTTGACACAAGAGAATAGAAACGGTTCAACTTAACAAGACGTGTGTGTTGTGTGATGGGATTGCATACAGGACAACATATATATATATACACACACTTATAAGAACATGCTTGCATAACCAAATTAAACATCCACTTACGTAGGTGGCTACTACAACCATGGCATTTGCACACACCAAAGTAAACTATTACATGCATAATTACATAGGTGGCTACTACACACATGTCATTTCCACACACCAACAATAAAGTAAACTATATATTACATGCATGATTTACTAGCACAAACGATCATTTGATCATCATCTACTTCTTGTGACGCTTGCTCTACTTGTGGCTCGATCTGGGCTCATCGATTTTGGTAACAAGGCACTTCCTCATGTCAACAATCCGCCTATGCATCTCGTAGCATGTGTACACGCTCTTCGCGGCGAACCTGAGGTGAGGTTCATCTAGTTGCCACATCCAGGCCCCATGCCAGGTTACAGGACTTGTTCTCTGGGCATCCTGCTTCATCTTTTCATAGTAGGGGTCGATGATGGCCGAGGAGGGTTCGACCAGGGAGTCCTTCTTCGTGCTGCCCTAGACCCTGTAGTGGTCATGGATTTCGACAAGGTTTTTGCAGGCCAAGCCCGTAACACTGAGCACTTTTACATAGTTGGCGGTATCCACCATAGCGAACTTGTAGTCAGTGCTGTTGAAAAACCTGTTGAAACGGTCGCAAGGCTCTATGGCCATGCAGTAGTGGTAGATGAGGACATGATGGCGCACGCACAACTGGGCGACGACAACCTTCTGATCTATGCCGGGACGACTGGCGGTGTACTGGAGGTCGATGCCGACCACCTTGTACTTGTCTCCAGCAAGCAACTGCTCAACGTTGTTGATGTAGTCGTCCACCACAGCTGGGTCGATGGTGTACACCACCAAGAGATCTGTCTCTCTCGCGTGGGTCTCCACTCTATGCTCACCGAACTCCATTGGAGCGCCACCGGACAGCCCCTCTCTATGTGTCGTCTTGCGTGTGCTTGTTGTGTTGTGGGGCGCGGTCAAAAGGCTGAAGAGACTAAGGTTATAATGGCCGCGAGAATTAAAGGGGTAGCCGAATGGCGAGGAATATCGGCAGGCCCTAATGGCAGTTCTAATTTGCACCGGTAACTCCAACGTGCCGCACGTAACTACATCGCATGGCAACGCGCGCGGTGCAACCACATGCATATCGGCCCCCCGACGTGATCGTGCGCATGCCCAACCGCTAGCAGAGCGCACGCGGAGGGACACAAGCAGAGCACTCCGTAGAGTGCTCCACATATAGTAGTTGAACACGCAAGGAAAATCTGTCCACAAGCTGAGCACACCGACGGAAGCGAGCAGAGTGCGCCGCAGCGCCTAGCGATGGGATAGACCTTCATTCAAGCCAATCAAAATAAGACTGGAACGGACATGTCTGTATTGAGCAAAGGGATCGCACATGTCTGTATTGACTGGAACGAGAATGCAATAGCAAAATAAGAATTAAGGCCACGACGATGCGATCGCAGTGGTGGTTACAGGTGGTGATAAGAAAGATGCATCCATCAACGTACGACCTCCTCCTCCTCAACTGAGTGCGCTTGCCGGGCTACTGACTGGCGGGTAAGGAGCGGCGGCTTTTGTGGCGAGGTCAAGGTGCTTCTCAACAAAGGCATCCAAGGCTTCCAGCGGGCTAAAGAAGGCCAACATCGTAGCGTCCTCACTGGCCATGTAGATACATATGTACACGATTCTCTCATACACATGGATGTGTAGGCCGACGGTTTCTTGGAGGGCGAGACGCCTCGTGGCGAGCACGAACTCTAGGTGGACATTCTTCGTGGCGTCGGCGGGCACTCACAGGGCCACCAGTGCTTGAAAGAGGTTCTGACCATGGAGGCCGATTAGGGTGGCAGGCAATGAGGAGCTCGAGCATGTGTGCTGGAGGAGTCGTAGCTGGCGTCGACAGTGGCCATCCACCAGCCGGTCGCCAACACCATATGAAGATGATCCACGGTGCCATGACGCAGGACGGCCTCGTGGACCATCTGGCACAGCCGCTGGCTGCTCGCGCGCATCACTGCCATGGGTCTGGAGTGGGCACTTTTGCGCTTATTAGTATAGGTGCTTAGGTGCGTACGATGTGGTAGATGCATTGGAATGGAGGGGCGCCTTTATATGAGTGCAAACTACGTTGCATTCACATCGTGTTGTCTCTATTTTCCTGGTCCTCCCATTACTTCCCTCATGCATTCACATGATCCTAAATGAAGGAGGATGCATCATTGGTTGTTCAACAGTTCGAGAACAACTACCCTCTCCCTCGTCTGCATTAAAGCCGTATCGGGAACTGCGCCGCCCACCGTCAAATCAAATAGTATTGCGTCGCTCGCTACACGCCTGGCTGAACACGCCTCCTTGCCTCCATCTATGCTTAATTATAGAATTTTAGTTTGCAAAAATTAGATACTACTAGTGATTTTTAACTTCATATTTTGAAAAATCGCAGTGTTACAAGGTTGGCAAATGGCAATGTTACTAGATCAACAAATGTCAATCTTTCTAGTTTGACAAATGGCAACATACCCAATATGATAGATGCAAATCGCTCCAAATTGTTTGTAAGTGGTTCCCACGGGTCATCCAAAAGAACCGTTAGTGTTCAAGAGATGCACAAATCCTACTCTCACTTTGCATACGGGTGTTCTATCTGAAACCATCATGCTTGTTGTGAGAAGCTCTGGATTGTGAGAAGCATATACCAAAACCTTCCCCAAATGGGACAAAAAATTTACCACGACATGTTGATGCCGCTCCATGATAGCACACCATGTTTCATGAATTTCAGACGAGTTTTGGATTAACTAGAATTTAAAAACCAGGCATCTCAATGTTTGTGGTCAAGTGACGGTGGAAGGGTGATTGACATTCATTCACATTTCTTCCATGGGACCTAAGCATGCACCCAAGGAAAAAAGATTTGATTTTTCAACCAATTTATATGCACCAGAGCATGTGCATGTATTTCAAACTTGAATTATGCACATAAATACATTGAAAACTCACATAATGCAAAAAATGTCGAAAAAAACCCCAAAAGATCACAAAAAATAACACAACACTCCTGTTCTTCTATGTTGTCATGAGAAAAAAATTGAAAGCAATAAGAGGCAGTGGAATATCGTTTCGTCCCCAAAGGTGGGGCATTCCCTTTCGTAACCATAATGCTTGTTGTGAGAAGCTCTGATTTGCGAGAAGCGTATACCCAAACCTGCCCCGAATGGGACAAAAAATTTACCACAGCATGTTGATGCCGCTCCATGATAGCATGCCAAGTTTCATGAATTTCAGACGAGTTTTGGATTTACTAGAATTTAAAAACAAGGCATCTAAATGTTTTGCCGGCAATCAACGGTGCCCTGGTGTTTGAAATTCATTCCCATTTCTTGCATGGGAGATAAGCATGCACACAAGGACAAAGATTTGATTTTTGAACCAATTTATATGCACCAGAGCATGTGCATGTAGTTCAAATTTGAATTATGCACATAAATGAATTCAAAAGTCAGTTAATGCGTAAAAATGTCCAAACGAACCGTGGAAAATCACAAAAAATAACACAACACTCCTGTTGTTCTATGTTGACACGAGAAAGATTTTGAAAGCAATAAGAGGCAATGGATATCGTTTCGTCCCCAAAGGTGGGGCGTTCCCTACCGAAACCATCATGCCTGTTGTGAGAAGCTCTGGTATTTGTGAGAAGCATATACCCAAACCTTCCCCACATGGGACCAAAATTTACCACGGCATGTTGATGCCGCTCCATGATAGCATGCCAAGTTTCATGAATTTCAAACGAGTTTTGGATTTACTAGAATTTAAAAATCAGGCATCTCAATGTTTTGCCGGCAAGCAACGGTGCCTGGTGTTTGAAATTCATACCCATTTCTTACATGGGAGCTAAGCATGCACGCAAGGACAAAGATTTGATTTTTCAACCAATTTATATGCACCGGAGCATGTGCACGTAGTTCAAATTCGAATTATGCACATAAATGCATTGAAAACTCACTTAATGCATAAAAATGTCCAAACGAACCCCGAAAAATCACAAAAAATAACACAACACTCCTGTTGTTCTATGTTGACACGAGAAAGATTTTGAAAGCAAAAGGAGGCAATGGATACCGTTTCGTCTCCAAAGGTGGGGCGTTCCCTACCGAAACCATCATGCTTGTTGTGAGAAGCTCTGGTTTGTGAGAAGCGTATACCCAAACGTGTCCCAGATGGGACAAAAAATTTACCATGGCTTGTTGATGCTGCTCCATGATAGCATGCCAAGTTTCATGAATTTTGGACGACTTTTGGATTTACTAGAATTTAAGAACCAGACATCTCAATGTTTTGCCGGCAATCAAAGGTGCCCTAGTGTTTGAAATTCATTCTCATTTCTTTCATGGGACCTAAGCATGCACCCAAGGAAAAGGATTTGATTTTTCAACGAATTTATATGCACTGGAGCATGTAAATGTAGTTCAAATTTGAATTATGCACATAAATGCATTGAAAACTCAGTTAATGCGTAAAAATGTCCAAACGAACCCCGAAAAATCACAAAAAATAACACAACACTCCCGTTGCTCTATGTTGACACGAGAAAAAAATTTGAAAGCAATAAGAGGCAATGGATATCATTTCGTCCCCAAAGGTGGGGCGTTCCCTACCGAAACCATTATGCTTGTTGTGAGAAGCTCTAGTTTGTGAGAAGCATATGCCCAAACCTGCCCAAAATGGGAAAAAAATTACCACAGCATGTTGATGCCGCTCCATGATAGCATGCCAAGTTTTATGAATTTCAGAAGAGTTTTGGATTTACTAGAATTTAAAACCAGGCATCTTAATGTTTTGCAGGCAATCAATGGTGCCCTGGTGTTTGAAATGCATTCCCATTTCTTTCATAGGACCAAAGCATGCACCCAAGGACAAAGATTTCATTTTTCAACCAATTTATATGCACTGGAGCATGTGCATGTAGTTCAAATTTGAATTATGCACATAAATGCATTGAAAACTCACTTAATGCATAAAAATGTCCAAACGAACCATGAATAACTCCACTTCTTTTATGACACACATGTAGTTGCATGATCACTGCAGATAAAAGTTCTAGCCATTAAAATATGGTCCATGGCCCATGTGACCCCATTATGTAATTCAAATCAAGACGAAAAATCAAGTAGATCCCACACAGTTTATTATAACCAACCGTGTGAGATCAGCAAAAAATATCTTCGGACCGTGTCTGATGACACTTTGCTCGCCAGTTTTTTGGTTGAAGTGATTCCAATTTTTTGGCTTCCACGGGAATGTCTACCTCCTCGCCCCTCCCCCTTACCAAAAGCCACATTTCCCGTGTTTCCGCATTCTTTTCCAAGTTGAAACCTTCACTCCTTGCTTGCAGCGCCACCGCCTCCTCGTCGGCGACCCTCCTTCCTGCTGCTCGGCCTCGCCTATCCAGGCAGGTAATCCACACCCAACCCCCATCCTCCTACTCCTCCCACATCACACATGCCCTGACTGCCAGCGCGAGCGCGACACCTTCCACCCAAATCCTCGACCCCTCCACCAAATAAGCGTTGGCCTAAGCCATGGTGCACACATTATAGCCATGACCTCAAGGAGCATTTGGCAGCGGAGAAGCCAATCGCGGCCGCACACGTGGATGAGGTCGTAATGGCTGCCATTCGTGCCGACCCCCAGAACATGGAGGACCACCTCGTTGTCGAGGCCACCGTTGACGCCTTGCACGCCGACGCCGCGATGCGGTTGGCTGCCTTAAATGACAGTTGATGGCGTTTTCTCGAGGCCACCGTCGGTGCCTTCGACGAAGACTATGAAGTGTTTTCTCAGCGTGCACGTGCTTACCTCATCTCGAGAGCCAGCAGGTTGGTGCCCGGAGTGGCTCAGGCAACTCACCACTACAACGAGGGCACCCATGATGCGGAGGCCTTGCCCTCTTCCATGTCCAAGGAGCCAATCATCATTGCTAGCTATTGCCTTTCCTTAACAAATTCTAGTGAATTGTGCTATCTACTTTTACCATGCAATCTTCTGCTATAGTGTATATGTTCTATATGTCGTGTAATGTGGTGTTCAATTAACTGCTTGGTTCGATTCTGCAAATGTGATGTTCAATTCTTCAGGGTGCTATATTTCCAAGTTGTTAAGCATGCTTGGTTTGGTTATCCGTCTGATCTTCTATTAGGAGTATGTTATATTGTTCAATTGGTGTTTAGTTAACTGCTTGGTTTATTTTGTTGTGGCTTGGTTCACTTGTTGTGGTGTTTAGTTAACTGCTTGGTTCAATTCTGCAATGCGATGTTCAATTGTTGTGGCTACATTTTGTTATTGTATACCATGTGAGGAATAAATTGAATTTGGCTATACTAAATACATGAGAAACAAATACAATTGCTAGATTCCAAATTGTTAAGCATGCTTGGTTTGGTTAACTATCTAATCTTCTATTAGGAGTATCATTATATTGTGCAATGTGGTGCTCAGTTAACGTTTGGTTCATTTGTTGTGGTTTTCAGTTAACTGCTTTGTTCAATTCTGCAATGCGATGTTCTATTGATGTACTTGCATTCTGTTATTGTATACAATGTGAGGAATAAATCGAATTTGGTTGTACTAAATACATGAGAAACAAATACAATTGCTATATTTCCAAGTTGTTAAGCATGCTCGGTTTGGTTAACTGTCTGATCTTCTATTAGGAGTATGTTATATTGTGCAATGTGGTGCTCAGTTAACATTTGGTTCATTTGTTGTGGTGTTTAGTTAGGTTTGGTTAACTATCTGATCTTCTATTAGGAGTATGTTATATTGTGTAATGTGGTTCTCAGTTAACGTTTGGTTCATTTGTTGTGGTGTTTAGTTAACTGCTTGGTTCAATTCTGCAATGTGATGTTCAATTGTTGAGGCTGCATTCTATTATTGTATACCATGTGAGCAATAAATCGAATTTGGCTGCACTTAATACATGAGAGACATATACAAGTGCTATAATTCCTAGTTCTTAATCATGCTTGGTTTGGGTAAATTGGTGTTCCATGTGGCCTGAATTAATCTGATGAATCTGCAATGTGATTATTTTTCATCAACATATTTTACTGATAGCATGCGAACCCTTACTTAACCCGATGACTTACTACCTTATATGTGTTGCAGGGGAACAATGGGAAGCACTAAGGTTTACAAGATGGTACTAACTATTATATCGTTCCTTTTTTATTCCTTTGCCCTGTTTCCAATATAGAGAAGATATTTATGCACATCCTTGTTTTCAATGTTCACTGATGATTACCTCTCAAACCACCTCTGTGGTCAGGAGGCGAGGAATGTTTTCATACAACACCCACGGTTCAATATTGAAGTGTTCCTGAAGAGGTCGAAGGATGGACGGTCAATCATCCACAGGCACTGGCCTAAAGTTGCAAAGACCTTCAACAAGAATGAAGGCTCAATATTCGCCTTCCGCTTCAGGAGTTTTCCATATGAGATGCATCTCTCTATGTACCGTCTATGATGCTAATTTTGGAAGGTTCTAGATGTTGCATGTGAAACTTGCTGCTGGTGCAGTTATGTAATGGGTTAGGTGAGTGCTGAAGCTATATCAGGTTGTACTCGGATGTATTTCAATTATAAAGTCCTGCTTCCTTAATATGGAAATGGAATATATTATGTTCTTAATATGAATGTCAATTATATTAGTAAATGGATTATTAATAATAGGGAAATTAGCCCGCTAATTGGCCAATTAGCTTGCTTATTGGGTTTTCCTATTGCAAACGATTAATGAAAAACACCGTGGGCGATGACCTCAAGCAACGCACACAGTTTCTAGTAATAAACCGTGTTGGATCAATGAACAATCACACACGACATTCTTTTTAAAATTGTTTGCATTACGCAACCTTGCGCAAACGTTTTCCTTGTAGCGATTGTGTGGGATGTATATACGAACGGAAACGTTTAGTGGGGACTGACTGTGTGGGATGTACTTGTGACCGGAAACAATTTCGCCATATAATTGTATTTTTAGCACTAATATACATATTTCTAGGAGGGCACACGACCTCATTTTGCCGATCGTGTGTGCCAGGAGGGCATATCCCCAACGGTTTCTAGGTCGTGTGGGAAGGACCCCCCTATCGCCCACACTCACTTGGCGAAGGTTCCGAATGACGTCGTGAAAAGGGGTTAAAAACTGTTTGTTTAGGACCGACGCATACCAGTGTACTACTATTACTTTTGCCACTGTTACTTCCATACTACTTTGCTACTAAATACTTTGCTGCAGATATTAAGTCTTTCAGGTATGGTTGAATTGACAACTCAACTGCTAATACTTGAGAATATTCATTGGCTCCCATTGTGTCAAATCAGTAAATTTGGGTTGAATACTCTACCCTCGAAAACTGTTGCGACCCCCTATACTTGTGGGTTATCACTTCACTATTTTCAATCTTCATGTATACTTAGGCACTATGTAGCGACCCCACTAGAATGGATCGAAGACTCTGTGCTTAAGTGTCATCCCTGGATCGGTATGCTGACACACACAATACTCGAGGATTTATAACAGAGTTCAATCACATGTAAGAAGTAACACAAATACTATTCCCTCAACCCATACAACGGAAGTAACAAGAAAGTTGTGGAGTCCCAACAACACCAACGGCAAAGTTGAGTGTAGACATCGTAACCCTAACGTATCGCCAACTCGTCGTATGATTCCTGCAACATGAGACGTTGCAGCTATGTAGGTCAGTACATTGAATGTACTGGCAATTTCACACCATAGAAAAATAATGTAAATATCTATCTCTATATGCATATTTGGCTGGTGGAGGCTCTAAGTTTAATTTTGCATGAAGCTAATTTTTTCCTACAACAATGGAATAAATTGTTATTTTCTACCAAGCTTATGCCATTATTGAGAAGGTTCCTCCAACTCGATCCCAAAATTCCCAAGTTATTAATAACCCAATACATTAACTAAAATAGAGTGACGAGATCAACCAATAATTCACTTCTAGATACTCAAGTTGTCCATAACCGGGGACACGGCTAATCATGATTAGTTTGCACACTCTGCAGAGGTTTGCGCACTTTCCCCACAAGACTCGATCTCCTCCATTTAATTCCTCACATTTCCTGATGTTTGAGAACTGGATGATCGAGACATAGTCTTTCCGAAGAGGTCCACTTAACCGATAGATTGGCCGGTACACCTACAATCCCCTACATCTGCTAGCCTATCATGGAAAGGTTTCCCACAACTTAATCAACTACACCAGATCCCATTTTAGCTTGTGGCTGCACACGGACGCGTCTAGGCATGAAATAACGTATGATCCCTTTGAGCCTGGGTGGCATTCCATAGGGTTATCACACGGGTACTCCGGGATTCCCTTCAGCAAGCACTGGTTTCTCCAGGTGCCCGGGCAAGCCACTGGTTTCTCCAGGGTGACCCAACCATTCCACCCAAATGAGTATTGATGTTGCCACCTTAAGTTACCCTTAATTATTATCTCTCACAAGTTGCATGAATCTCACATACCAATCCCCGTCTATGAGCATGGCTAAGAAATCTATGAGCATAGTGTATATTCCCGGGGTGTTTCAAGGATCATAGGTTCCTACCTCATGAACTACATAGCAAAACCACTTGTTACCAAACCTACTCATGCAATATTTGAGGCTGAAATTAATGCAAGTAAAACTGGGTATAGAAAGAATATAATCAAAGTGTGAACTTGCCTCGTACTGTTGATGAAGATTCTACGCACTCATAATTTCAGATAGTTCTACTTGTCACACTCTGATCAATCTATCGTAAGCAAGCAATTTTAGAGGCATAAGCAATCACTCTGTAACACCCCCGATACGGCTATATCTCCCACGTGTCGGAGCACGACTTAGAGGCATAACCGCATAGTAGGCATGTCGCAAGAGGGGTAATCTTTACACATCCCATGTACTGAATAAGAAAGGGATAAAGAGATGGCTTACAATCTCCACTTAACACAATACATAAATATAGCATTACATCATCCAGAATACAATCAAGGTTTGACTATGGAACCAAAATAAAGAAAGACTACCCCTAATGCATAGATCCCCGATCGCCACTACTGATCAACTAGAAATGAAACAACACAACGAACACGATCTTCATCGAGCTCCTCCTTGGGCTCGGTTGCGTCACCTGCACGGATATCATCGGCACCTGCAACTGGTTTTGGAAGTAATCTGGAGTCACGGGGACTCAGCAATCTCACACGCGCGAGATCAAGACTATTTAAGCTTATGGGTAGGAAAAGGTAGTGAGGTGAAGCTGCAGCAGGCACTAGCATATATGGTGTCTAACATACGCAAATGAGAGCGAGAAGAGAAGCGAAGCAACGATCATGAAACTAGAAGTGATCAAGAAGTGATCCTGAAACTACTTACGTCAAACATAACACAAGAACCGTGTTCACTTCCCGGACTCCGCCGAAAAGAGACCATCACGGCTACACACGCGGTTGATTCATTTTAATTAAGTTAAGTTTCAAGTTCTCTACAACCAGACATTAACAAATTCCCATCTGCCCATAACCGCTGGCACGGCTTTCGAAAGTTCAAAACCCTGCAGGGGTGTCCCAACTTAGCCAATCACAAGCTCTCATGGTCAATGAAGGATATTGCTTCTCACAGGAAGACACGATCAGACTCGGAATCCCGGTTACAAGACATTTCGACAATGGTAAAACAAGACCAGCAAAGTCGCTCGATGTGCCGACAAATCCCGATAGGAGCTGCACATATCTCGTTCTCAGGGCACACCGGATGAACACTACGTACAACTAAAACCAACCCTCAAGTTTCCCCGAGGTGGCGCTGCAAGTGGCTTTGTTTCGGACCAACACTCACAGGAGCACTGGCCCGGGGGTTTAAATAAAGATGACCCTTGAGTTTGCAGAACCCAAGGGAAAAAGGCTTAGGTGGCAAATGGTAAAACCAAGGTTGGGCCTTGCTGGAGGAGTTTTATTCAAAGCGAACTGTCAAGGGGTTCCCATTATAACCCAACCGCGTAAGGAACACAAAATCAAGGAACATAACACCAGTATGACGGAAACTAGGGCGGCAAGAGTGGAACAAAACACCAGGCATAAGGCTGAGCCTTCCACCCTTTACCAAGTATATAGATGCATTAATTAAATAAGAGATATTGTGATATCCCAACAATAATCCTGTTCCAACAAGGAGCAAACTCCATCTTCACCTGCAACTAGCAACGCTATAAGAGGGGCTGAGCAAAGCAGTAACATAGCCAAACAACGGTTTGCTAGGACAAGGTGGATTAGAGGCTTGACATGGCAATATGGGAGGCATGATATAGCAAGTGGTAGGTATCGCGGCATAGCAAAAGAGCGAGCAAGTAGCAAGCAAAGATAGAAGTGATTTCGAGGGTATGGTCATCTTGCCTGACATCCCGCAAGGAAGAATAACGAGTCCATGAAGAAGACAAACGGACGTAGTCGAACGGATCCTCACAACTCCGGAATGGAACCGAAGCTAACGAGAGAAGCAACCCAGAAAGAAGCAAGCAACATAGTAAACAACCACCACATAAACATAGCATGATGCACAATCAAGTATGATGCATGTCCGGTTTAAATATGCATGGCAAGGCAAAGTGCACAAACAAAACTATAAGTTAAGTGGAGCCCAATATGCAACAAGGACGGAACACCACATCAATTATTTAGTTCACTCCCGGTTAGGTACTCAACAATATTAAATGTTGGTTAACATGGCAAGAGGTGAAGCAAAAGTAAAACCTCTATCTAAACAAGTTTAAATGAGGCCGGAACAAACAACAATTCCAGTAAATCCCCATATGCATTTAGCAATTTAAGGCAGACAATAGTTTTAAACATTTTAAATGTTATTATCATGATGCGGATGACATGTGCAAGTTTTATACAAGTTTATGAAAATGTTGATAAGAGCAAGTTATGAAGCATTTGTCATCGTGGCGGAAACGAAAGGGGTGCCACGACAACGATAACGGAAATGGTGCCACGGCGGCAAAACGGAAATGATGCCACGACAACATTCCGATGATCCGATAGCTCACGGGGATACCGGTGCAAAAGAAATGGGTGTGATGGGAGCGCGTCATGTACGATGGTGGGGTGATCCCGATAACCGGGTTCCCACGGGATAGCGGCAAACGAGGAGGACCGAGCAAGTGACAACTTGGACACGATGCAAACATAGGGTGCAACTCATACATCACACAACATGCATTCGTTTCGCGGGTCATCGTCTCGGCAGTTATACCTTCGAAGTGTGCAAACGAGACGGTTCGGCTTCGGTGCAACGTAGAGGAAGTAGACGTTCTCGCGACGGTAGTGGAAGTAGTGGTACACGGCGATGGGAGTTGAACACGAATCTTGTGACCCACGGTTTTTCGGGCAACGGTAGTCGTACACGACCGTAGATGTTCAGGGTCGTCGGTAGAGGTACTCGCGGTATTGCGATGATAGTGGTACAAGGTCGTCAGGGTACTTGTCAGTCGGGTCTTGACGGTCTCGTTTTTGCAATGGTAGTCGTGCTAGTCGGCGGTAGTGGAACTTGACGGATCCGAGGGCTTCGGGCATCGTGGTACTTGGCGAGTCGTTGAACTTGACGAAATCCATGTGGAGGTAGCCGTCCGTGGTCGTACTCTTGTTGTGCAACACGATGATCTCGAGTGAGCAGTAGCAAGGTGGCGATCGTGGTGGTCAGCGTCAAAATCAGGCACGGGGCTTGTCTGGTTCCTGGCCAGATCCGAGCCGATGGAACTCCATGGGGCGGCAGCCATGGCGTTCCTGATAGGCGGGTGAGGCAGCGCATACATCGGGAGGAGCATGGGCGCGTGAGGAGGCCCTGCCTGGTGGCTGTGGATGCCAACGAGGGGGAGGCTCATGAGGAACTCCAGCGTGGAAGGAGACAGCGCGTTGGACAAGGGGTCATTGTGTCGAGCTCGGGAAGGAGGCCGAGCACTGCGGGCGCACGACGACGGCCGCTGGAGCTCGGGGGAGGCTGCATGGAGGAGCAACGACACTTGGGATACGCAGGAGAGCTTGATGACGAGGCCATGGCCGCGGGTGCACGAGGAAGAGAAGAAGAAGGCGAGCGCGAGGCAGATGCAGGTCACCATGGGAGGCCATCAGGAGGCAGACGGAGGAGCTGAGGCCTCTTGAAGGTCGAGGTCACCGGCGGGGGCCTGGAAGTTGCCGTTGGAGGGCGCGTCTTGGCGGGTTGACAAGGTCGGCAGGGAGGCCTCGGGCGCGAGGACAGAGGATGAGGGATCGGGGCTCCTCCTTGGCGCGTGAGGAAGAGAGCGAAGCTCTCCTGTGGCGACACGAGGGGAGAATGAAGGGCGAGGCAGAGCGCTGCGGGGCTCGCTCTCGAAGGAGACCAGGGGAGGGGATCGAGTGAGGGAGATGGGTCTCGGGCTCCTAGCGGCGTTGGTGGGAGCGAGAGGGAGAGGTCGAAAGAGAGGGTCGAGGCCTAGGTTTCGGCAGGGAGTGGGCTGGCTGGAGCACAGTAGGGCCTAGCAGGCTGGCCCAGTGAGGAGGGCGCTAGCTCAAGGGCTTGCTGGATTGGGCTCACTCTGTCTTAACCTCTCTTCTATTGCCCAGAAAAGAAGAAAAAAATAACAACAAAGGAAAGAAAAAGAAAAGAAGGGTGGATACAGGATTTGGGCACGGGCATAATTTTCCCGAACTCACAAAAATATGCTTGTTCCGAGAAAATAGAAAAGGTGAAGATTGAAAGATGTAAAATTCAAACTCGTTTGAATTTAATTCCAACGGGTTTGAACTAGGACTTGGTTTTTGAAGTAACCAATAATGTTGAAAATTTAGGTGGAGCTTGGGGAAGGACGAAAGAATTCACAGGAAAAGTTTGAGGACCAAACTTTAAGCGGAAAAAGGCATGTGATTATTTGCAAGTGTGTTAAAGGTAATTCCAAAATAAAGGAATATTTATTATAGCTCCACAATATTGGATATATGTTGTAAAGAGAATCAACACGTGAATTCCCTCGGTTTAAATGGACCAAAGATCCATGCAATTTATTTGAGAGAGTTTTAGTTAGCTTTGAGAAAAAATGGCATGATGACATGATGCAATGCAAAATATGCAAAGAGGAATGCAACAAGCAAAACAAATCACATGACGAAACTCGGAAACCCTGGAAGGCATCTGAAGCTCCGGTCTTGGGGCGTTACACACTCAAAGACCCAAAACAAAATGCAAAGGAAAATCGTGAAAATCGCAAAATAACCAAATCAAATTATTTTACAAGATCAAATCCTAATTTCGGTGAAAAAGTGTGGTCATGGCTAAGATGTTAGATTATGCCTAGGGATTCAATTTGAAATAAGAATCAATTGAAAAACTGCTACAGTCTACAAGATATGATCAAGTGAAGCTTCCAGTTCAAATTTGAATCGTTCAAATTTAAAAAGAACAAAAATTGAAACTAATGATGCTACTGGATGTAGGGAGTTAATATGAATATGTGGGAAAAAGAATTACTAGATTGAAAATAACGGATCAAGTAATTCAACATAGCATTGAATATGTTTAGAATGTTGTGTAACAACTCATTGGTGGACTAGTAAAGTAACTGGCTAAGATCAAAATTATATGTTGGAAATATGACACTAATTGTGCGAACAGAAAGATTAGTTCAACACGAATCCGATGCATTTGGGTTTATCACAAACGGAGCTACGGATAAAAAGATATGATCAAAAGAAGTTTGAATATGAATCTGAACAAATTTCGAAATTCGAAAGTTGCAAAAAAGTTTATTTGATAGATTCACTAGATAGGTGGAATCAAGACGAAAATGTAGGCGTTGGTTTTAACTAATTTGGATGAACGAATTAAAAAGTTATTGCTATTTGAAAAATCAGGGTCAAACTGTTTTACGGAAGAAAAATAGTTACGGCTAAAAGAATACTAGGTCTAAAGTATAACTACCGAGACTAATTGGTAATCTAATTATTCTACCGTACTAGTCTAGAAATAATAAGCTACGAAGAAATATACCTTTATAAGGTAAAAAAAGACTTCAAAGAGAGGAGACGACTTCCAGAATTCCCGCCGGAGAGGAGAAATATATTTTTCTTTAGTGAATCTACTCAAACCAAAATATTGATTTAACCCGAATCGGATGATTTTTGGAGGCTTTATGGGTCTATATTTATAGATGGAAAAGAGGTTTCGGGGTCATAGGCTAGTCAATGTGGGACTAAATGTAGATGAACAAATAAAACGAAGAGAATCGCATGGGCTAAAAAGCACCACGGGCCGGCCGCACGCACGCTGCAGTTTTTTTATTCTGCCAAAGTAAAAAAGAAAAAGAAAAAAACTGAGAAGGAAATTGCTGGCTGGGCCTGGCCCATGTAGGAAAAAAATTGGGGCACCGCTGCATCTAAGTTGCGCATGTGGGCGACATATAGTTATGGCGTACACGCATTTCTTTTTTAAAATAAAAACAGAAAAAGAAAACTGGATAATGAAAATAAAATAAAATTTTATATCGGCATATTATATATCAAAATTGTGAGAAAAAGATTTTTTAAACATGAACATATTTTCAGCGGCAGATAAATTCCGCAAAAAATTAAATAAAGCAAATAGTGCTACTGGTTCACTGAAAAACTAAACAAAATATTTTAAAATATCAAAATGATTTGAAACTCATTTTTCTTCACTTTTCTACTGTAGGGAGTCATTTTACCCTATTTTCCATATATTTTATTTTTGGAGAAAAATAATTTGAATCAAAATCAAATAACTCCAAATTGATAGCGGGTTTCATAATAACTTCAAAGGGACTTCCAATTTGATTCTTTGAAACTTCCAACTCTCTTTCTTAGCATTTAAAGAATTCATTTTATCTTCTCCCTTCCGAATTTGAAATATTTCCAAATGGAATTCAAATCTTTTCAAAACCCTTTTCATTTATTTAAATGGAAGAAGTCATATCATCTTCACTCTAGGGTTTTGTGGTGAAATGAATATGAATTCATGGAGATCATAAATGCAAGGTGAAAGTTTGGGAAAGTCATTTCATTCCCTCTCATTCAACTTTCTAAAAGTTGCAAATTTCACTCAATTTCACACAAGCAACCACACCACAATCAAACAAACAATCAAAACTATTCATTTAATATAACATTCCAAAATTTAGAATTTTGGGATGTTACAAACCTACCACACTTAAAATGAATCTCGCCCTCCAGATTCGGAGAGGCTAGCAATACATAGGTTAGGTTTGGGGTCTCGTCAAATATCCATCGATTGTCATGAAGGTCTGGGTGCTACCACCCTTAGAAGCATGTTCAGGGTTCCATCAAAACTCAGGTACTACATCCTTATTGTTGGCAGTGTCGATCTTCTCAGATCTTCAGAATAATTCCTTCTCTGGGCTCTTACGGCACTAGCATAATATTTTTTTTCTCAATTCTTGTGTCCTTTCATCTTGGTAAGGTTCTTCCGAGACTGGTCCTTCTTAGCTGACAGGACTGGCGCCAATACTAAACAACTATAGATATCTCATGGTGGTCATCAAACAATTTGATTGGATCCCTGCAGAAAACGGGTCTGGGCTTCATTCTCACAGTATGACCTATGGTTGGCAACAACTGCCTTGTACAAGGGAAAATTGTTCTGCCATTCTATGGTGCAAACAAGGTTTTTGATATCGTCGTCTCTCTCTACTATGGGTAAGTCACTCAGATTTACCATCCCATATAGCAGAGGCGACTAATAAGAGTAAGTAGGCATGGTGATCAATCCATTCCGCAACCAAATCATTACCTTGTATATGGTTTAGTGAATCTCTCATTCTAACACTCGATCATCCTCACAAGCATTACAAAATTTCTCTTGTCGATGAACTGAGTTCGGATATATCCATTACTTCTGCAAGCTGAACAAAGCATCTATCGTTCTTCACAACTCTCGGGTTCTCGTATCCTCCTAAGAAACGTTTGCTGATCAAATCACAGCTTCTTCCGCAATTTCTTCTTCCAGGGAGTACTTGATTCTTAATAACTCCTAGGCATGTGGGTTATGGGCACACTTCAACACATTTATAGCTTTAACTCATCCTAGAGTTACAATTATTCCATATTACTAACATAATACCACATTTATATCCAATAGTACTTCATCCCTTCATATTCTTGGGGTATCCCACATATCGAGGTAAAATTCATACTTATTTTGTCCGAATTCCACTCCGTGGAATACCATTATCCTTTCCTAGGGTCAAGTGTCCTCATAGGGTACTACCACCCTTGAAATGCACAAATTGTTCCATAGACCATATTTCTCATATCCTCGAAAATGGTCAAAATCTTTCTTCATAGAGTAACAACTCATAAAATTTAACGTATGAAATCATGACACATGAATTTATTGATTTCATGAATTTATTACAATCTATGAGCACCCATTACATAATTCAACTCATCGAACTTATGAAAATAAAATTTCTTTCTACTACTCTTATTATCCATATCGAAATCTCAACTACTCAGCTCCAGCTTTCATCTGATCTGAACATTCCCTAGCAAAATGTCCCACTTCTTTGCAGCAAAAACAATTGACTTCTGACTTGTCTCGGGGCTTCCTTGTAATTATGTAGGCTCCTTGGATTTTTTAGCTTCTTCTCTGGACATTTATAAGCATAATGACATAAATCCTTGCACCTATAACATGTGAAATGACTCAGGTCCTTCTTTGTAGAAATTGGGTTGTTCTGGGGATACATTCTGTTTCTCTTCCTGGATTTTTCCGTACCAATCAGGGCTTCTATTTCTTGTGGGTCATACCCTACTTCCACTCTCGGGAATTCAACTAGATCCTCCTTTGGAAAATTTTGGGAGATCTGTCCTTCTCCACATGAATAACATGACTTTGTGCAGGGTTTAATTAGGTCTTCTTTGTGTGTGTCCTCAACATCTTCCTTCATCACAGGTTATTCTAAAATTTCCACGAGGGCTCCTTTCATTGCTTCCTTCCCCTGCCGGATAGTTCGTACTACCTTGGGGTAAATGTGACACTGAACAGAGTAGTGGGTAGTCCCTTCACACAAGAAACAAGTAATATGCCTAGTTGGGCATTCTTTAGCTGGCTGACTTTCTTCACAATGAGGGCATTCATCCTTGTGTTCTTTATAGTTCAGTCCTATTTCTCCACAAAGCTTGCATGCACAAGGTTTCTTCATATCATTTCCATAAGACTTCAATTTTTGGGGCACAAGACGAGACCTTAGGAGAATCAACTTAAATTCCTCCCAAGTGATTTCTCCTTGCCATCCATTAATAGCTTGATACACACTCAACCAAGTAGCGACACTTTTTTCAAATACTGAAGGACATGTTGGGCCATATCCTTTCCGGCTATAGTGTTATTCTTCATGTGATCTTCCATATTCTGAATCCATTGGTCCGTCTCCAGCTGACTCATCGATCCAGAAAATATGAGGTCATCTCCATATACGTTCTAGTGGATCAAAGGGTTTTGTGTAAGGTAGAGATAAGATTGGAGAGAGAGGGGGGAAGGTACCCCTGCCAACAAAGGCACAACAGCTAAAATATGGAATAACTCCACAGATTCATTCAGTTCAATCAATCCTATAGTACTGCCACCCACGTAAGTTGGTATGGTCATATACTCTAATCAAAAAAACATTTATCTTAATTCACTCATGGTGGGCTATAGCTAGATTGGCTTCTTCATGTCTTGGATCATGTCTCTGTTGGGCTTCTTCCGATCATGCTTGATCTTCCCAAGTTCTTCCACCAGATCATCTCTGTTGACGCGAAGTCTCTTGTGACGTCCATGAATATCCTGGAGTTGTGTTTGAAGCTTCTGGATTTCAACATCCTTGGCATGAACCATGGTCCTACTGTCTTTCAGTTCCTGGCGAATCTTCAATATTTCTAGGTTTTTCTCCTTCAACTTGGCTACTTTTAGCTTCTGGGTCCTTAGTTCTTCACAAGTGATTCCTTGTCGAATAAGGCTTCCAGAAGGTCCATATGAAGATTCTTGATGTAATACTCCAGATCCCGGTGATACACTAGCTGAGGTAAAACTTCATATTTTGCTCGTTCGTCAAGGCGATAGGTGCTCCATCAGCCTTCTGCCATCCAATCCTTCCAAAGAAATGCATGCTAAACTCAGCACTGTGATGATAGCATCATGGATAGCCATGTTTATGCCCATGTCTCTGCCATGAGCTATCATTCCATAGTTGATATCTCCTGCCTTGGGGTTTTCTTGATAACCAAAAATTTGAGTTTTGACGCTCCATGTTCCGGTCTTCTTCTGACACACCTTGATCTCACGTATCGGCAGCTTAAATAGTCTGATAAGATCCATGAGGGCTAGACCACAGGGAAAATCTTCATAGAGCTGTCTTTGGTTCAGGGTGAAACTCTTCATCTAAAATTTTGAAGCCAGGGGTTTCTTTAGTAAAGAATTTCAGAAGAGTACGAGAATAACTTAAGTAGATCCTATCATATCCTTCCAAGTCACTTCACTCTGGGAATTCTTCAGAGCCTTCAAATTCTCTGACTCATCAGTGTCTTCAACCGTTGTAGTTTCAATTATTCTAATGCATAGTAAAATCATCTTTATTCCTAAGTGGTCTTAGTTGTCCGATATCTTGTACTTCTTGGAGTGGTCCCATCAGTCAAATCTTCGTGTGGTCAAAAGGGGAAAGGGGTATAGTCTCACTATTTGAGATGAGAGGAAATATTTTGTCAAGCTTAGAAAAGATGAGAGTTAAGGGATCTCTTTAAAAATAAAGTTTTATACAAATCATTTCCTAAGGGCTTGCCAGTTTCCAGGGGTCACGTCCTACATTCAACATGTGCTCTGATACCATCTTGTAGCAACCCGACCCAAATGGATCGAAGTTTGTGTGCTTAAGTGTCATCCGAAGTTTCTTAACATTTGAAAAAGTCATTTTATCTTCTCTCTTCCGAATTTGAAATATTTCCAAATGGAATTCAACTCATTTCAAAACCCTTTTCATTTATTTAAATGGAAGAAGTCATATCATCTTCACTCTAGGGTGTTGTGATGAAATGAATATGAATTCATGGAGATCATAAATGCACGGTGAAGGTTTGGGAAATTCATTTCATTACCTCTCATTCAACTTTCAAAAGGTTTCAAGTTTCACTCACTTTCACACAAGCAACCACACCAAAATCAAACAAACAATCAAAACTATTGATTTAATATAACATTTCGAAATTTAGAATTTTGGGATGTTACACACTAACACATGGAGAAAAATGTAACACCCTAGATGTAAAACTTCCCATTTTGACAATATATACATCTTGTTCTTCATCTATTCCAAGTGGTTTTCCTCTTGGTGGGTTTCATTTTGGGTTTGTTTTGTTTGTCTTTGCTTTATCTTGTCTTTGCTTTGTCATATTTCTTTTGTCATCCATTGTTGCTCTATGGCCTCATCTTATGTTTGCATCTTGTGCATATCTATGTTGTGTTGTGCTTATGTCAACTTGCTTTTCCATGATATTCATGCATGATATGTTGTTGCATGTTCTATGTGTGATCCATGCATCACCACCTCCATGCATCACCTCCTCTCCTTCCCTTTTTGTTTTATTTTCTTGCAAGTGCCATCTTGCCCTACTCCATAAATGCTCATCTTCTCCCTTTAAATCTGGCACCATGCCTACATCCTCTCTGCCAATTTTCAACTCATTTGAATATGTTTTGGTTAGGGTAAAAAATTGACTCAAGTTTGAATTTAATTCAAACTTGATTTAATTTTCTTACTTTAAAAATCCCCAAAGCAATTTATTCAAATGGACCATAATTCCAGGAGTCTGAGTATATCTCTACTTCTTCCATATTCTTCCCCAAACCTCCTGGACTTTTCCTTTGGTGACCGTTTATTTTTTAAACGGAAAGTTAAGTGAGGAACATACCTGGGCCGGCCTCCCAGCACACCAGCGTCTGTAGCCCAATCACTGCAGCAGCAGCCCATCCAGCCTGCTAGCGACAGGGGCATCGTCTCCCTTGTACGGCAGATCATCCAGACACGCCACGTCGATGTCCGGTCGATTTGACGGCCGGAGAAGCTCCCTAGAACCCCTATAAAGTTGTCCCCGGTGCCCTAGGGTCTCGCCTCGACCGATCCTCCGCCTCTCCTTCCATCGCCGCCGCCAGGTAAGGCTAGCCACGCCTCGCCCTCGCCCTGCCCGCCATGAACCGGTCGAGCTCGAGCTTCAGCTCGGGATAGACGCTCGCCACGCCTCCCATCACCTCGGACGCCGCGGAGGAGTCCTCCAAGTTCCTCTACGTCTCCTTCCACGACGTACGTGGTGCCACGGCCTTGGGATCGACCTCTTCGACCCGCCTTCTTCCTCGTCTTCACGGACAGCAAGTCCACCGGAGTTCTTCGTCTCCCGCCGTCGATCTACTGCATCCCTGGCCGTATATTCTTGTCATAGGTATACTAGGTATACCCAACTCACTCCCTTCTCTTTCTTGTCGCCAAACAGTCTCCGTAGTAGTTGCTAGGGTCGTGCCTTCGTCGTGTTCCCGGTGCTCTGGCAAAGCCTGTTTATTTTTTTTCTTGTTGATGTAGTTGTTGTCGCTGCCGTAGCATGCCCGTGCGTCCCCGCTCTAGATCCCCTCTGTCGCGCCCGTGGCTTGCATGCCCCGCTTCGCCGCGTCTCCTGCTGCAGCTCTCACGCGCCCGTCTCGCTCGCTGCCTCACCGGTGCCATCGTCGCCGTGGCCGCAAGCTCGGCGAGCTCCTGCTCACACGAACACCCACGTATGCACGCACTCTTGTAGTAGCTCCGTTTGCATTACCCCGCGCTCACACACCACTCCCGCGCACCCGCCGGTGCTCTTTAGCCGTTGTTGCCATCGCCTCGCTCGCCGGCATCGTCGTCGTTTCCTTTTATGTTTGCGTAGAGGAGACTAGCCCAGGCCTGGGGCTAGTACATAAGTAGCCCGCTCTTCTTTTTGTCAACTACCAACGCCTAGTCCACTGGAAAAGGCCTTGCTCTATCTACACAGTGGAGACCCGAGTTCGAATCCTCCCCGACGCATAAATGTCCCCTTCTTTTTTGCCTGTTCTACGTGAGCCACCGTCAGGAGGGTCCCATCTGGCATACTCTCACACCGCACGGCCCCCATGTCATCCTCACACCCCCTCTTCATATTTCTTTTTTTATATAGCTCAGCGATTTTTCCATTTCTGGAAAGATGCCATTTCCATTTCGAGCAAGTCCATTTCTGGACGTTTCCAAATAAGGAAAATGCCAACTTACAGGAGTAGGCACTAATCCAACTTACAGGAGTAGGCACTAATCCAACTTACAGAAAGAAGCACGCAAGATCGAGCCTCCGCAGATCAACAATGAATGCATCGAGAAGGCACTAATCCAACTTACAGGAGTAGTAAAATGTATTCTTGTGGTTCTTGTTTTCTTTGGTCTTGCTTTTCTAGTCAAAATTATCGTTGGAGTTCGTGCAAAACGGAGGTCCATTTGTGGTCGTGCGTTGGAGTTGGCCTTACAAGTGGGACCGCAGTTAAGGAAACCGACCATCGGCAAACCCCCACCTCGCCTGCCGCGCGATGGCTGAAGTTAGAGAAACGACGAGGTTGAAGAGATTGCTCTTGCACGGACTCCAAGAAATAATATGGTGTCAGATGGATGTCGTGGTGGTGGCGTGTGCCGTACTCCTGGACGTGAATGCTTGCTCTGGCCCATGCCACCCTACTACTCCTACTACTTACTAGGATCGAGGATTCGAGGTGCTGGTTAAATACAGCGAACACATTAACATATGGCTACAGTAAAAACACCCGCCCGACGCGCGAAGCATGTGAAGCTAGTACAAATAGTGTACTACTATTGTTGATTGGCCTCATCCGATAACTTGTTGCAATTCACGTACAATTATGTATTCAGAAAATATTTTTTTGCCTCGTCGCACCACTCACTCAGAGAAGCGACTCCAAATCCATTCATAAATTTAGTAAGTTTATCACAGGCATATCATTTTATTAATACAACAGGTCATCAACCCACATCGACAACGAGGATACATTGTAAATACTAAAGTTTTCACCACACAACAAATAACAAGCAACGAAATGAACTTCAACTCAACCATTCCTCGGCGTTGGAAACGCTTGCTTTGAACAACAAGTGATTCTCTGGGATGGGCCATCGATTGTCGATCTCGAAACCAACGCAGGACTAATCATCTGGGCTGAAGCGGCCTATTATATCAGTACGAGTGTAGGGAACCACCCAAATGTCCGAGGTATAGACACAGTTGCTTCTCATAAATGGCACTGTTAACATTGTGTCAATAGCAGTTGGATCGCCTTTCACCATCATCGGATAGTTTTGTCCAAGGAAGAGCGAGTTTTCTCTAAGACTATCAATTCGGTACCAGGGAGAAGGAGTTGGCGTTAGCACACTCCCGAATACCACACAACGGGTGTTGGAATAGGTCCGGAGAGTGGGACCATGGGAGACTACACCTGCTTCCTTAGCAGTAACATTAGTGGGCTGTATACACACAAGAAGAGGTGATCCATCGGAATTAGTTTCCAGGCGCCACAGAGTATATGGGCACTGCTCGTCGTAATGCTCGTGATCATCACCATCGTCATCTCCCCCTTGGTTATAAAAATTTTCAAGTATAGGTTGTGGGATGTTCACAGGACCTTGGAAACACAAGAAGAAGGTTAATTAGTAAAGGGAAACTTGCGAACCCGCATGCATGTGGATGAAACAATTATAATTATGGTGGAAGACAAACGTATCGAAACTACGAGGATCCCATGCAAAAATAGTGCCACGAGTGGTGGCAGCAAACACAAGGCCCTCGTATTGAATTGCATCACAGTACTCATCCGGGTACAGAAACTGATTGTTGAGCAATATCCATCGAGTCAAACCACGAAGGATGGCAACAAGCTTGTCGAAGATAGCAGCAACTTGATAGTTGTTGTAATTCCAAGAGCGGTTGTGAACTCGACAAATTGCTATCTTCCGTAGAAGACAATCACCATGATCATATTTGAACGTGCGTACAATACCGGTGTTCTCATCCTCTGGGCAGTCTGCTGAGATTTTAGGAAGTGAAACCCGGTCACGAGTGTACACATTCACAAGTTCCCACTCGCAGTTGGACCCAATGTAAACAACCCAATCTCCATTTGCGCCCGCCCAAGCCTTGCCCTCAAGCGACCGCATCTTAACATCATACGTATCATTATCAAGCGGCATCAACTGGCACAGGGCGAGGCCTCTGTCGTATCGGCGCCAGTCATCAGGGTCACAGGGAAGAAGATTGGGAAGATCAAACCGCTCCTTGACTCTTGGGTTCTTTGTAATGATGTTATTAGTTGAGTCGAGAATGGGCTTGAACGAACCTGCCATGCTAGCCGAGGTGATGATGTCGCATCGATCAATGAGTTCCTCCACCACGTAATCTTTCAGATCGGGGCAAGAATAACGGGGTCGTTTCCGGCCTGTTCCCTCCATGGAGAAGACGATCGAACAATGGCAGAAGAAAGGGTGAAGGGCTGAAGGAAAATGGAGGAGGGAGAGGAAGAGCGTGCGACAGCAGTTCCAAATCGAGAGAGAAAGGCGAAGAGTCTGTGGACGGTTGCGAGTTTGCCACGGTTCATGAAGAGGCACCCTGGCCTACACGTCCGTTCAGAAATACTCCTACTACACGCCGTTGTCTCACTGATATGTTGGAACGGGACCACATGTCAATGAAACATGGTGTGTAATTTCTCGTGCAAAATGCAATCTGGCCGCGTTGGCCCGAGGTGCCGCATTAGTTATCAACCTTTATTTTTTTAATGGCGTGCCGATCAGTTTTGAAGCACGACTAACTGGTACTGTACGCAGAGAAAATATAAACTACTCTACCACTACTCCACCTCCAGTACTAGTAGTATAAAAAAGATATATAGGATGGAGCTTGAGCGCTTTCTTGCTAAGGGCTGCCCACTTGCTTCTCACACTACCACCCTCTCTCCAGATCTAAAAAAGACGACCCCTCTCTCCCTCCTCACCGGTGGTCACAGATCCGCCGGGGAAGAAAAGGACGTGCAGCGTTGATGCACTCGTCGTCAGCGAGCGTGGTCACGCACTAACGACAATGTCATCCTCTCAGACCTAGCGCCCGCACGGCATGGCCTCCGTCCCCAAGCTCGATGCCGTAGTGTGTGCGGAGGACGACGACCATGAGCGAAGCCACTTCCCGCTGACCCTCAGGTATCCTACCCTTTTTCGAACCATAACCTTGTTCCATTGCCCCATCTGCAATGTTGTTGCATGTGGATCTTTCTCCACTCCACCATCTTCCCAATTTTCTATCCTCTGCTCTGCTGGCCACGCAGACGAAAACCATAATTTGCACTATTAAAGGAAATCCTACTTCATGCTGACTAATCCATGTCTTGGTTGAATAAGGAAAGGAAGGGAGACTATACTGTCCAAGAGAGTAGGCATCGAACCCGCATCTAGGTTGAAAAGGGAAATCAGTAGCTAAGGAACGAGTATCGTGTCTCTTGGTTGAAGAAGGGTAGAAAGGCATGACAACGCAATAGAGAATGACTAGGTCGATCGGTTTGTTGTCCTCGCATAGGAAAAAGGTGGCTAAAGAGAACAAAAATGGGACGTACTCCACATATGCTGCCTGCATATTTGTTGCTCTGGGCAACCATACCTCCCTCACCACTCTACGTCGGTGGAGGTACATCGTACTGGTGCGCCTACTGTCCGAATGGGCCTCCCATGCTCTTATTGCCACTTTTTTTGCTGTTAGTATAACGCCAGCAGTCAAGTCAAGCAATGATACTGCTAAAGTGATGCCACATTTAACTAATGCCGCTCTCAGTCTAATGACACCAATAAATTTAAGCAATGCCATTTAATGTCACTGGATTATTTCAGGGTTAGCTGTTGATTGTGGATATATTAAAGATTTTTCAGCTAAGGCATTCTAATGTTGTTGCACAACCAGTATACCAACGATGAAACTTGTTACTACCTTCGGATTTTTGCACTGTTAATGCTTATAGATTACATACCTCACTTTCGTGAGATAAGTTAATTTTTTTGTACAGTGTCACCAAAATGCCAAGGCGCTGGTGTCATTTTATTTTGGTTAAACTACACAGACAATTATGAAGACAAAAGGAAAGGTCAAGAGTGGGCACCTCCTCCTCCGGCTGTTCTCTTGATTCGTTTGATCAAGTTTTTATGTTTGATCGATTATCAATATTGGGATAGAAATTTTTAAGGTCCCCCCGAGTTCGAAATGATATTTACCTTGGAGGTACATGGTTTGCAATTTTTTATACTATCATTAGTTAATAATGCTAGTTACCTTCATACTTTTCTATTTGGTTTAATGCTCATGCACAGCTAGTATACCAATGTTGAAACTTGTTACCTTTACATTTTGTATTGTTAATTCTTATAGAAACCTTCCAGTGCTAGAGTTTATTGAAATCTGTTCAGTAAAACCATTGTACCGTACCCTGCAATAGACTAACTACTCTACTATAGCACTAGACACTGGATTAGTGTATATTTGTAGTATTCGAATGGAGTTGCCATAGCGTATGGACATAAATAAAGTGTGGCAAGCTTTCCCAGATATGTGCTCAAGAAAACTACTACCTGTTTTTTCTACATACTAGACGTTTGGGTACTTTAAATTGAACCGCGAAAACGTCTTATATTAAGGAACAAAGGGTGTAGAGTTCACTCAAATTATCCCGATAAAGCTAGTCACACCTTTGTTAAAATTAATGTTCATTATGTTATCGGAGGAGGTCTGTATGTTTGTCTCTAATGCCTGTCGACTACATACCTGACATCATGATGTAATGTTAAGTCATTTCTTTTTATACAATGTCACTGAATTGTCAAGGCGGTGATGGCATTTTATTTTAGTAGAACTGCACAAAATTTGATTAAAAGAAGAGGAAAGGTTAGGAATGGCTCAGTTTTTCAGAAAAAACTATGTATGTCTTCCTGACATCAGCCGTTCTTGCTTAATTTATTCTTTCAAACAGGTGGTTAGAAACAATCTTGCTAACTTTTCCCATTAAGAAATTGGAATGCTTATATTTGTGAGTCTATGCTTCAACTAGTGCCACTTGTAGACTAATCACACTTTCAATATCTATGCAAACAGGGATGCTCGATTTTAGTGGAACTGCACAAAAAGTCCAACTGGTTCAACATTAGCAGCATGTTTTTTTCCAAACCTTTATATCCAATTGGTGGCACTATGAGCTGTTCATTACGAAGGTACATGGCTTGCTACTATCTTGCTACTCTTTTTGTACTGTCATTAGATAGTAATACTAGTGGTTTGCATGTGAATTTATTGGCAGGGTGGACCTACATTGGAGGTGCAGGACATGATTCAATGATTGGATGCTCAATTTCGGTTGTATCAATTTCACCTCTTCCATCACTGCGAACATGGATATCCTTGGTCTGATGAAGAATAAGCGCTATATTTCTGCTCTGAACCAGCAAATCAATTCAGTAAAATTGTCCAAGGCAAAACATAACTGTATCAGATTGTCTAGTGCAGAACATGATAGATGCTAAGCGGAAGAGACATGTTTAAACCAAAAATACAAGGTGTGGTATATGTTTACTAGCTGCTCGATATTTGTGTAGATAGAGATGTATGCCCATTGCTATTTGGCAAACAAACAAAGTGTTCGCAATTTTGGTTGAACTGCACAAGAGAATAGTATAGTCACTGCATGCAGTGCCATTTGAAAATAGACACAGAAAGATTGGATAGTCACTTCATGGACTGCAGAAAAGCTGTATTGTACTATTTATTAGCCAACACTAGGTGCTTCATTGCTTTGGTCTGATTATACAATGGGCATCATTTTGCATAAGTTAAAGTTTGTATTCCGAAAATAGTCTCGCGGTGTGATTTACAGAAGACCAAATCATATTGCAGTGGATGTTCCTCCATCATGTGTGGTTCATTCTCATGGTTCCAGCAGTTGGTGAAATCATTTACGTTTGCAAGAGGTATTGTAGACTTCACAAACAAATTTGTCCTTCAGTCTGTACTGAATATTGGCCAAGAGAAGCATCAATGTTAGTAGGAAGAACAAATGTTTTTTCTTGATCTTTGCTTTTGGAGCTACATATTTGTATATGATCTGTGAATCATTAAGATGCAATAACATGTTTATCTTATGTATGGGAATCGTACTAGTTAGTTTTAGTTGCGACGCAAGATCCGAAGTGGCTGATCTTTGCTTTTGGAGCTACATATTTGTATATGATCTGTGAATCATTGAGATGCATTAAAAATTACTTATTTCTGTTCGCTCAGTGTTTACAAGTTACTGATCGATCACTAGCTAGCTTATAAATGCGCTCCTGGTAGTTTTATTTGCGACGCAAGATGCAAAGTGGCAGTTTTTTGAATAAAAATGTCTACCTCTGAAGAAACTGACAAGCTACACTATCGATCCTACACGGATAAAAATGCCTACCTCTGAAGAAGTTTAAGCCCAATTAATTCCGTGAGCAAAGCAGCAAAACCAAGGCATGGCAATAATTAACGGCATGCAGAAGTTTAAGCCTAATTAATTCCAGCGATTTAAGTGGCTGCATGCGTGCCCTCGGCTGCGACTCGTTGCATGCTGCTTCGCATACTACCTGCTAGCGATTCTGAGTGCCTACATGCAGCCGACCGTAATTAAGGCAGCTAACTGATGCGAAAAAAGATACGCTTTAATTGTTGTGGGCTTTTTAAATCCGTGGAATCATTATTGACAAGGAGGGAGATGATTCAAGTGCACTCGTTTGACCGCCATGCCGGTGTGCGACCCAGACGGGACGGGACGACACAGTCATAATTTTAGTTTCTCTAGTTTTCCATGGCAAGCTGGCGTGCTAAGCCATTATGCATTGAATTCTGATGACCATTGCGCTACCGTCCGCCTATAAGTACTACTTCCCGACCTTCTCTGGTGCCACCATGACCCAACTCGCCATATCCTCATAAGCCCCGACCGGCCCGACGTCGCTCGCCACGTCCGCCATGCCCCCGCCCATCCACGGTAGGCGACGCCGGAGGCGGTCACCGCTGGAACTAGTGTTCGGGTTTTCACCGGAAGGAAGACGGAGGTAGGAGGCATTCTATCTGTCTTTGGTTGGCAATGCGGAGATCGATGAGTTGTTGGAGCGCGACCGCATGGCGGAGGAGCAGGAGTGTTTGGAGCGCGACCGCCTGGCGAAGGAGCAGTGTATCACCAATTTGCACCTCCAGTGGGACATGGAGCAGCAGCGCACCGACGCTCTGAGTCGCGAGCAGAGCGCCCGCAACTGGTCCGACTACGTAGAGGCCGGCGCCCGGCAAATAGCCCTGGAGGCTATCGGGCACGCACACGTTCACGACACCGATTTTTACTACCAGCTCGTCAAGTGGGTTTCCCGCTTGGAAGCCGAAGCTTCGGTGGACCACGCTGGCATGGAAAGGGCCAACGCGCATGAGCAACGCACCCTATCGCACCTCTTGCAAGTCCGAGGAGTGGCGCACGATGCCGGTGCCAGTGTTTAGCGTGTACCACAGATGGCGGCCGGCATCGTCTAGTTATCTAAGAGTAAGTTAGTACTTGTACGCTACTAGAGTATTAGTGGGAGTAGATAGTTAACTTGGCTATGATGGTTGTCAACATGGAAGTTTGGTACTCTATATGTGGATCAGACCTGTTACTTTGCTCTGAATGTTGAACTTTCCATTTGAACGTATGGAATGGGCTGCTATTTTTTTAAATGGGTTGTATTTGTCCTCCATGGGTTTAGAGGCTGACTGTGGGCCTAGAAAGTTGATGCGTACACAATCAGGAGATGATTGTACGTGGAGAGGATGACAGTAGGGACCCGCCAAGGTCATGGCAGTATGCAAGCAATTGCCTCCTTATTTCAAGCCAATAAAAAAATGGCTCCTCCTAGTGGATTTCTTACATCTGCGTCCCATGCCATTGTCAACGTAGTCAATAAACAAGAATTGCACAACGAGCGGCTGACACCAGGGACCCAGCAGCTCGCCTAGTTATTTTTGTATTGGATTGATTTGATAAATGCCACTCCAAATCTGGTGTATCCGAGAAATGCCACTGCAATTTCCAAACTTTGAAAAATGCCATTTCGTGCCATTTCTAGTGGCATTTTTCGAAGTCTGGAGTGGCGTTTTTCAAAGTTTGCAAACTACAGTGGCGTTTTTCAAAGTTTGCAAAAACTGAAGTGACATTTTTCAAAGTTTAGAAATTGCAAGGGCATTTTTATGAATCGCCATAATTGGAGTGGCATTTATCTAATTTGTTTTTGAGATGGAAGCAGGGTGTCAACTGGGTTGTGCGGGACACTCTGGCTTGTCTAGACAGCCTTTTCTTTTATGTTTACCACAGACCAGCCCAGTAGTTTTTTTCTTTATGAAAATGGCTAGCCCAGTTTTTTTGTGATTTGTCAAGTAAGTCGCTTTATTAGGCCTGTTGGGCTGCAAATCTTTCAAGACGAGGAGAGGTTTATTCGGCTGGCCGAGAAAATGGCCTATCAGTAATGAGAAATGGGCTGTAAATTTTTAAAACACATCAAACCGACAATTAGTTTCAAATATCTTTTTTTCATTTCGAGATTTTAAATTGCATTGATTGTTATGCGTGGACAATTTATAATTGGATCTTATATTGATATACATTTATTTTTAAAATCAGTCTGAATGTGACTCGAAATTTCGGGATTAAAAACAGTTCAGACCGCACTAAAATATGCAAAATTTCGTATAAATTTTTAACCGTGGCCACAATATGGGCTGTAATGCTAATAAAAAGAATATGGGCTCCAAAAAAAACCCGTAAGAATTAGCAAATGGGCTGTAAATTATTTGAAATAATGGCAGATGGGCTGTATGCTGTTTTCCACAGATTTGAGGCTTTCCACAGATGGCCTGTATACTGTTGGATGTCCATCCAATGGCCGTCGTGCTTCTTCAATCTCTGCTATTCCTGCTCCAGCCGCTCAAACAAGCGCCAGCGGGACTGCCTGCTCCCTCCTCCCCACGGCCGGCTCTGCTGCCGTGCAGGCCTCATCGCCCCACCGTACTTCCATCGCTGGCCTAGCCATCCCTCTACTCACCCACACCTGTTGTTATTCTCCAGCGATGGCAGACGAACCAGTAAACCCTCATACAGTCGTACTCCCCTCCACGTGGGAAACAAAACAACTGCCGAGTCTTCCCTGCCTCCGTGTGGTTCCCTTCCTAGGCCTCACCGTCGTCCACCGCCCTGGTGCTCTCGGCATGGCATGGTCAACGAGGTCAACGACCGACATGCATCTGAAGTGGACTGTACGTGGAGAGGCTGACGGCTGGGTCCATGGCCGCACGCAAGGAAATGCCTCCTTATTACGCCCAAAATAATGATTCCTCCACCTGACATCTAGGACACACCGAAAGGGCCTCTGTATTTCATGAAAAAAACGTTACCGCCGCTGACAGCTCGAAACCACCAGCTATATCTTCGCACGCAAGGAAGTGCCTCCTTATTACGCATAAAAAAATGAATTCTCACCCTGCTAGCTGGGACCCATTATAGTGGGCCTACTAAGTTGACGGGGACAAAGGGCTTTGTCAACTTAGTCAATATGCATGATTCTAGCTCGACTGACCGTACGATGTCCATCCAACGGCCATAGTGCTTCTTCAACCTCTGGTCTTCTTGCTCCAGCCGCCCAAAGCAGTGCCGGTCGTGCCGCTTGCTCCTGCCTCCCGTGGCCGGCTGTGCTGCTGCAGAGGCCACACCGCCCCCATACTACTCCCACCGCTGGCCAGTCCATCCCTCCACTCCACTCACCCACACCCCCTGTTATTCTCCGGCGACGGCAGCGCAGCCGAACCAGTGAACCCTCGTACTGCTCTCCGCGTGGGCATCCACTGCCGCGTCTTCCCCGACTCCGCGTCGTCCCCTTCCTAGGCCTCGCCATCGATCACCGCCGTGGTGCTCTCGTCGCTGGTGTGGTCAATATGGTCAACGACTGAATTCCATCGGAAGAATACTGTACGTGGAGAGACTGACAGCTCGGTCCATGGCAGCCGCATGGAAGTGCCTCCTTATTACGCGGAAAATAATTATTCCTGCACCTGACAGCAAGGACCCACCGAACGCCCACCAGTATTTCGCGAAAAAACATTTGCCCCTGACTGCTGGGACCCACCCGAGGGCCACCATATTTCGCGAAAAAAACGTTCCCCCTGCTGTCAGCTTGGACCCACCGAAGTGCCTCCTTATTACGCACAAAAAAATGAATACCCCCTGCTAGCTGGGACCCACCTTGGTGGGAGGATGACTTGTGGGCCTACTAAGTTGACGGGGACGGAGGGCTTTGTCAACTTAGTCAATATAAACAATTCTAGCTCTAGTGACCGTACGATGTCCATCCAATGGCCGTAGTGCTTCTTCAACCTTTGGTCTTCTTGCTCCAGCCGCCCAAAGCAATGCCGGTCGTGCCGCATGCTCCTGCCTCCCGTGGCCGGCTGTGCTGCCGTGGAGGCCTCACCGCCCCCTACTATTCCCACCGTTGGCCAGGCCCTGCGGCGACGACAGCCTCACACCGCAGCCCAACCAGTGAACCCTCGTACTCCTCTTCGCGCGGGCTTGCACTACCGCGTCTTCCACCGCTCCCCGTCGTCCCCTTCCTAGGCCTCGCCGTCGTCCACCACCCTGGTGTTCTCGGCGCGACGTGGTCAACGTGGTCAAGGAATGACTTCCATTGGACGTGGACTGTACGTGGGGAGGCTGACAGCTGGGTCCACGACCGCAGCAAGGAAGTGCCTCCTTATTTCATGGAAAATAATGATTCCTCCACCTGACAGTTGGGATCCACCAGACGGGCCACTATATTTCACAGAAAAAACGTTCCCCCTGACTGCTCGGACCCACTAGCTACATCCTCTCACGCAAGGAAGTGCACTCGGGCAAAAAAACGATTCGCCCCCCTGACTGCTGGGTCCCACCAACTATGTCTTCGCAGGCAAGGAAGTGCCTGACAGTCGGGACCCACCTGGTCGAAACGTACGTAGCGTTGTCATTCTGGTCGTGAACGTGTACGTACATATATACTGGTGGATGTAGAGGCGCGCACTTGTCGTAGTAAAGGCGTGCACGTAGCATGTACACGTACGTATAGCGGCCAGGGTGCAAGAAAGAAAATACGGCCAAGTATGTGTACATACGGGCGGGGTCTCGAACTCCTACTCGCGCATACATACGGCCAGGGCTCGTGAGCATGGCTGGGTCGGAACGGAGAAACAGCGTCGTCGTTGTGTTCATGGGGAGGCAACGGAATGCATCGTGTTCATGGGGAGGCAACGGAATGCGTCGTGTTCATCGGGAGGCAACGGAACGCGTGGGTGTAAACCAGCTGGGTCGGAACGGAATGCGTGGTCGTGTTCATCGGGAGGGCTTGGACGGAACAGGCGATGGAAACAAGGACTGGCATACTGCACAACGGAGGAAACGGACCTCCTACGTTCAAAATGGGGTCCTATTGATCGGGAGGGGTCTGGCATACCGCAAAATGGAGGAAACGGACCTCCTACGGTCGAAACGGGGTCCTGTTGATCGGGAGGGGTGTGGCGTACCGCAAAACGGACGAAACGGACCTCCTACGGTTGAAACGGGGGTCCTGTTCATCAGGAGGGGTGTGGCGTACCGCAAAACGGGACTCCACGAGATACTATTCATCTCCACCGTCGATCTCCTCCAGCCTCCACGGGCTACCGTTGACCTCGTCCAGCCTCCATGGGCTCCTGTTCATCCAGCCTCCACTGTGCGCTACTCCACCGGCTACTGTTCAACCACCCCTCCACCGTCTACTATTCATCCAGCCCTCCATACCACGGGGGCCGGTTCAACCACCCCTCCACGGGCATCCCTCCATCGTCTATTGTTCATCAAGCCCTCCACCACACCACGGGGTCTTGTTCATCCAGAGGCGACACCACCGCTGACTGTTCATCCAACCCCCCTGCAACGCTCACTGTTCATCCCAGAGGCAGCATTGATCAGCTTCAGTTAGCAGCAGTAGCAAAGGAATCACTCGATCGGGTTCAGTTAACATCCATCGATCGATCGCTCGGGTTCTGTAACGCGTAGCCTGCAGTGCAATCACTCGGGTTCAGTTAGAGCCCAACGCCTCGCTCGGGTTCAGTTAGAGCCAACGCCTCGCACACACGCGCGTACGTGTACGAGAGAAACGCGCATCGCTCGGCCCCCGGCCTCCCACCATAACCGAGAACTCCCCGAAATTTTCCTCCCCCTCGCTTCTACCACGGTTTTTTTCATCATGGATGGCCCAAAGAATGTCATGCAGCTGCGTCTCCGGCCCGCCCAGGATGAAAAGCCCATTTTCTGTCATGATTTTTTGTCATAGAAGTACGAGCCCACCACATCTATGATGATACCGGGTTTTGTCACAATTATCTTCATAGAAGTGTCATATGTATGAGAGAAAAAAATTCGTTTGGCCCAAAATGTCACGGATGTGTCTTTTTTTGTAGTGATACATGAACCCTGTCCTATATTATATTCAAACTTTGCCTATGGGTATGCCCAAACCTGATCGAATTAGCATGGTTCTGTTTAGCCCTGACATATACACTGGAAACAGATAAACATTCAATCATGGCACTTACAGCAGAGGTACACCACAACAGATGTAAACTCCAAGGTGTAAGCCTGTATTTTAGAGAGAAGTGTGTTGTTTCTTGTTTTTTGAGAAAAGAGGAGTTTCTTGTTCGGACAACATACAATCGGGTAAACTTTAAAGCACACATAGAAAGACCGATCTGGCTGATTTCTAGACTACCATCTACTAGGATTTTGCTAATCATGAAAAATAGGAAGCTTGAGTATCCTCCTAATTGGTTGGGAGCATGGAAGTTGAGTATCCTCCTAAATGGTCGATGACAAGGGACTCCCGCCTAATCTCCCTAGTTCTGTCCAAGAAAAATCTAAGTTGTAGAAATTAATGGCCAATATGCATCACAATATCAAGAGCTTCCAAGAAAAATAGGAAGCTGTATTTTTTCAAATGAAAGAATCCAACTGAATTTGTAGCCGCATAAAGTTCTTCAGTACAACATAGTTTCAATATTGTACATGTATATGAGCCAAAATCAGAATACATGAGAGCACACTTCACAAAAAGAGGGAAAAGAAAATAGTCTCCAACAACATGTAGACTACACAGCTTTAAAATGTGTACATGATTAATCTCTATGCAATTTCCTTGTATACGTTGTAATTCCTTGCAACTGTAGTCCTTTCCATGTCATCCCCCTGGTATATAATAGAGAGACGTGATCCAATCAAGGGTATCACATGCATATTACCACAATCAGCATTTATTCACAAGAAGTTGTACACTTCATGCTAGCTCCAAAACACACATGCATGTAGGCAAGATTTAGGATATGCTTATAGATGTTTTGAGGATTATGTAGCAGGCCTTTCTTTACAGTACACTTTTGCTACATAGAATTTATCTTTGTCCCTTTGACACCACGACACCCCCGACCCCCGACACCTCTTCGACTTCCTGTTGACTGAAAAGGTGCTTTTCGGCCTTCCAGAGGCCGACGGGGTCATATATTTATGAATTATGAGTTAGTTCATATATTTTCTGGTTTTGTTATGAAAAACATCATATATATTTGTGTTGATCGGGTGGATTTAAATGTGCAGTTGTTTCGTCGCTGTGAGGGTGTGGTGTTCAACGACCTCCCCGTGCGTTCAACGAGCTTCGACCCGGCGTTCGTGGGTGAGCACAAATGACATCTCCTCCTCCCCAATCATTTGTTATGTTCCGGTCTTCGTGCCGATAAAACATGCTAGCTGTAGGTAGGTTGAATCATCAGTATGCGTGACCACTATGCGTCTCCCGTTCGAAAGGGTTACATCTATAAATATGCATGCATTTGCATATTTGTAACCGTGATTCTTTCGAATTGTCCAATGTTATCCATGGACAGCCCGAGTATGTGTAGATTGGGTTTGTTTTCCCATATGCTTTGCTCCGGATCTGATGCAGAATTTCGTCAGCGCCTCCCTATTGTTCTCCGGGTACACATCCTCTTTGCTTATTGCGGAGACGTGTATCAGGAGAATAGCGGGGAGGTGCTGCCGAAATTTTGTGTCGGATCCGGAGTAGAGCATGAGAAAACGAACCCAATCTACACATACTCGGGTGGGATTAGGACCTATCTTTATCTATTAGCGTCTAGGTTGCATGGACGTAATAAAACTGACAAATTCTATTAACTAATGAATATGGTTTGTTGAATTATGTATATATTTCGTGTGTGTCTAGTAGCTAGGCAAGATGAGTGATCGTGCGTGGATGTACACCGGTCACACTAGTCAGAAAGACATAACCCATGAATGGATAACAAAAACCAAGGGGTTTGTGAGATTCACATTTGCAAATGGACAGAGACAAACCTGGTGCCCCTGTGTCGAGTGTGACAGCTATGATAAGAGGTCAGAGTTTGAAATGATCAAGCACCTGCAGAAGTGGGGTTTTATGCCTAATTATACGGTCTGGACATTTAATGGTGAGTCTGCCCAACGTGCCAGAGCTGAGGAGGGCCGTCGTCGCACCGACGAGCATGGTACCGGGATGGAAGACATGGTGGAAGACTTTGATGATGCTCGGGATTCGAATGATGAGATGGAGGAATCTGCAAAGGCCTTCAATGATATGTTGGAGTCTTCAAAATGTCCTCTCCACGAGCACACTGACTTTGTCAGCTGGATGCCATCGCACAAGTAATGGCTCTAAAGGCTCAATTCAACTTGGGCAGAGAATGCTACGATGCGATGATGACACTATTTGGACGCTTTCTACCCAAAGGCCATGTAATGCCTGCAAACCTATACCAGTCGGACAAAATCCTCCATGTACTTAAGATGCCCTATGAGAAGATAGACGCCTGTGAGAAAGGATGTGCCTTATTTAGGCTTGAGTATGCGGACTTGAAGTATTGTCCCGTTTGCCAGTCTTCTAGGTATGTTGTATTAGATAACGATATGGGTGAGAAGAGTCAGACAAAAATCCCAGTTAATGTTCTTCGGTATATGCTAATCATACCAAGAGTACAACGTCTTTTCATGGTCGAAGAGACGGCCAGACAGATGACATGGCACAAATTGAGCATAAGAACTGAACTGGATGCAGATGGGGAGCCGATGTTGGTACACACATCAGACGGTTTTGCGTGGAAGCGCTTTGATGCAATACATCATGCTAAAGCGGCCGATCCAAGGCATCCCCGAATCGCTGTAAGCACAGATGGGTTCAACGTGTTTGGTATGATGGCAGCCCAATACAGCTGTTGGCCTGTATTTGTCATTCCACTCAATCTCCCTCCCAGACAGATTATGCAAAGAAAGAACATTTTCCTAACGTTGACAATTCCGGGGCCCAACTATCCGGGGTAGAGTATGAATGTGTACATGCAGCCGCTTAAGGATGAATTGCAAGAAGCTTGGGATAATGGGATCAAGACATACGACGCCGCTACAAAAAAACTTCCTAATGCATGTGTGGTACATGTACTCGATGCATGACTTGCCGGTGTATGCGCTATTTGTTGGCTAGTGTGTGCATCGTAGGTTCCCGTGCCCCAAATGCAAGGCAACTCTTGAGTTTCGTCGGTTGCAGGCGGGTGGGAAGTTTTCTTGCTTCGACATGCATAGACAGTTGCTGGATCCTCGTCATAAGTTCAGAAAAGACAAGAAGAACTTCATCGAATGTAGAGTTGTCGAAAACTCTGCACCACCTGCGTTGATAGGCCAACAGACCCTAGATCAGTTAAATGCTCTTGAGCTAGATCCAAAGCGTCCAGGGTATTTCGAGGGGTATAATTCGGAACACGCCTGGACTCACAAGACATGCTTGTGGGATCTGCCTTACGTCAAAGACCTCCTTTCCGCACACAACATCAACATGATGCACACTGAAAAGAATGTCGGCGAGGCCCTCTTTGGTACATTGTTCAGCATAGAGGGGAAAATAAAGGATAATCCTAAGGCTAGAGTCGATCAGGAGGCTCTATGTGATAGACCGCTACAAAACATGCGACAACCGAAAGGAAAGAAGAACTGGGCGAAGCCAAAGGCATGGTCCAATCTTGGAAGGCCAGATATGAGGGAAATTATCCTGTAGGTGAAAAAGGAGTTGATGTTCCCCGATGGGTATGCAGCAAATCTAAAGAGGGGAGCGAGCCTTGAAAACTAGAAAATATTTGGTCTCAAGAGTCATGATTGGCACATATGGCTTGAGCGGGTAATGCCGGTGATGTTGCGTGGCTTTATACCTGAGGATGAATGTCTAGTACTGGCAGAGCTGAGCTATTTCTTCCGTGTTCTTTGTGTGAAAGAACTATCGTCTGGCTTGCTAGAAGAACTGGAAGACCTGGCGCCGGAGTAGATCTGCAAGTTAGACAAGATCTTTCCACCGGGCTTCTTTAATCCAATGCAGCATTTGATTTTGCATCTCCCGACCGAGGCATGATTGGGGGGGGGGGCGTGCAGAATCGTTGGTGCTACGCAACTGAGAGGATGCAGAAGACAGTTCGAGCAAAATGTAAAAATAAATGTCGAATTGAAGCATCGATGGCCGAGGCATTCATTACTAAGGAGGCGACAAACTTCGTGACAGCACACTACGAAGCCAAAAATCATCATTTGCATAATCCGAAGCCTCGGTACAATGCTGGCGATCCTAAAAAGGGTGGATCCAACCTCAGCCTATTCAAAGGGAAGCTTGCACCAGCCGGTGCTTATACTCCCTTATTGTTGGATGTCGATGAATGGCGGACCATTATGTTGTATATCTTGAACAATCTAACAGAAGTGCGGCCGTACATCGAGTAAGTTATCGGTACATTGTTTTGCAACCTCTAATTCCTGGATGATCCAAAAGGATTCCGTCGAACAGTATGAGCTTCTGGTAATGCATGGATGCGGCTATCCCGGTTTCATCTCTTGGTTCAAACAAACGGTAATTTCCATTAGACCATTTCATTTCTTCGTCTATTTTCCGGCTAATGCAACAATCATTTTGTATTAAACTTGTAGGCTAGTTCAGAGTCGATGAACGCCGAATTGAGACTAGTCGCTAATGGTTTTGACTATAAGGTCCGTTCATTTGACAAATATGACATCAACGGGTATCGCTTTCGTACCTATGCTAAAGAGCTATCTATGGCTGACCGAAAGTCTACAAATTTTTGTGTCTCTGCTATCGGCGAAGGAGATACCGAGTATTATGGAAGAGTTGAAGCAATTTATGAACTTCTATTATATGGTGCAAACCCACCGAATGTCGTAGTCTTCAAATGTTATTGGTTCCAGCCAAAGGAGACTAGAAGGACTCATGAACATCTAGGGCTAGTCGAAATCAAATAAAGCACCCATTTGGATGTTCCCGATGTCTATATTACGGCTCAACAAGCAACCCAAGTTTTCTATCTACCGTGGGCCTGCCAAAGTGATCCAAATCTCAATGGTTGGGATGTCGTTTATGAAGTGCCGCCACATGTTAGACCACCTCCCCCCAATGAAGAGGATTATGAACCTCACATTAACCCAGACACATATGAAGGAGAGTTCTTCCAAGAACAAGTCTTTCCAAAAAATGTTTCAAGAACCACTCTACTTCACCCCAGAACATTGAAGTAGACAGCGACAGTGAATCCGAGCATGAGACAGAACAAGAAGAGCTGGAATAAGAAGAGCCAGAATAAGAAGAGCCAGCACAAGAAGAGGTTATTGCTGCGGATGACCTTTCAATGCTTGACCGATTATGTAAAGGAGGCCTTCCACATGTTGATGCATTTATTGATGATGATGATGAGCACGTTATTACTGATAGTGATGATGATGATGCATTTATTGCCCCGAAGCATATATAGACGATGAAGATTAATATTATAGTTCATGTTAGGTATTCCATTTTTTTATGTTCATGATCATGATACACTTAAATTATATACATATTATTATTCATGTCAGGTATTCTTTTTTTATGTTGTACTAATTTCGTTTACTCTTTGTCATTGCAGGTGTAGACAGATGGTGGGCGCGGGTCGAGAGCGCTCCGAGGCTCCTTCCTCGACGCGTGGTGGGAGGGGTAGTTCCATTCCACCCCAGACCCTCCGGAGAGTGCTAGATCTCAGTATGAAGACACCACTGGCGGTCGCTTCTTCTTTGGCCGGAGAGGTCGGGGCGGGGGAGAAGAAGGAGAAGGCTAGTAGAGGTGGACGTGGCGGTGGGAGAGGTAGGACGGTTGCCACTACGCCTTCCTCGCCGAGACCCTCATCTGATTCACCTAACCATAGGACTGCTCCGTCTGAGATGGAGGCACCTGAGGTGGACCCGTCTCGGATCCCGGTTCACAAGCCTCGGGCTGCCGAACCTTCGCCCTATGAGACTCCGGTCCCTGAGGCTCCGTCCCACGATACTCTGGATCAGGCTACGTCGCAGCCGAACCGATTGGGGGACTGGACGGAGTCGAGTGGCCATGCTGATGGTGACGAGGGTAGCTATAGTTCTGATAGCTATAGTGAGAGTGAGCTGGTTGAGGGGGGCAATGTCTACCAGCGTGGTGGTACAAAGCTCCCGCCCACCCCGGCGACCCCTAACCAGAGGTGGTTGATTACGCCTGATGGGAAGAAGTAAGTGCATTTACTCTTTTTTAACCTTTTGCCTTCATGTTTCTTTGAATATCTAATGTGTTAGCCTTGTCATACTACAGGTCTGGGAAACACGGTCGTGGTGTCCGCAGGCCCAACACAGTCCTTGGTGTGATTTGTCGCCAGAACTTCCCGGGGTGGGTCACGTTGCCTGGTGAGGGCCAGGTTCCAGAGCTAGGAATGACCTGGGAGCACTACTTGGCTGCCCCGGCCCCGCCGGGGGAGAGGATCGGCGGTGTCGAGTGCCACACGATGGCCGACGTTGTGATCCAGACGTTTTGGGTAATTTTTCCTCTCTCGTCTATGTTGTGTTTTCTTGTTTGATTGGCAACCCTAGTGATTGTACTATTCCATGTATTCTTGTTTGATTGTAGACCTTTTACAGGTGTGTTGAGGGATAGGAGGAGGCCGCGGCTCGGGTTATCGAAGCCAAGTGCAGGCGGCTACTTCAAAACTGGCGGAACGGGAATCGGACGCAGGCTACTCGAGACTACTTCGCCTCGATTGGTTTGAGGATGTCCACGTAGAAGTACCGCACAAAGTATCTGAGTAAGGAGAAGTACATGAAGGTAATTACCTATTCTTAAGGCCTTGTATTTAGTTTCCTTGATTTGATTCGTAGGCGTAGCTCTCAAATTTCTCTTACTTAACTTAGGTGCCCCCGAGATGGTGTGCGGATAGGCTAGATTGTTGGGAGGCGTTGGTGGATGAGTGGTGCTCTCCCCAATGGCTATCCACCCACACAAATGAAAAGGATCGACGTGGCAAAAGTAGCGGTGTGCCACACCATCAAGGCAGCGTCAACCTATATTAGTACGGGGATAACTGGGTATGTGGTTTGCTTCATGATTCATGCAAATTCAGTCTTCATGCTAGCTTGAGCCCTTAACTAATACTTTGTTCCTCCCTTTTAGGCGCGACACAACAATACGGATGTGCCAGAGCTATTCGACATATATGCCATGGCCCATAGTGCCCCTTATAAGAAGGCCAAGGCATTCTCTGAGTCTGAACTTGATGATCCAAATAACATCACCAACCGTGCCTCCCACAACAAGCTCATGAGGTACAGAGACGAGGGGAAGGCGAGGAAAGGGCCGGACTTTAACCCGAGCCAGCCTATTGATCCAGAGCTGGTGATGATATCTGTCGGCGTTTTGGGAACGGGGGTCCCCAGACTTGCCTGCCTCCGGCCTGCGGTGTGGCTCAAGCGGGGGCCCAGCGCGGCCCATCTTCATCAGCTCAAGCTCAAAGACCCTCGCGAGGGGCCAAGCCTCGCGGGGCGGACGACAAGAAGCTTCCTCAGAGGCAGCCTCATCAGGCAGGCTCGCGAGGAGGTGGAGAGATCAAGGCAGGGGTACCTCGCGAGGAACCCGTGATGCAAGCCATGATGATCGAGACCAGGCAGGCGCCGACCTGTGCAGTGTCCTTGTTGCCCCTTTGGTGCAAAGGGGCAAGCACAAGCCAAGGCATCAGGCAAAGGTTACCATTCCGGTGCAACGAGACCAAGACCAGCCGGACGGCAGGACGGACGTCACTGTGGAGCCAAAGACGGCGTCATCGCCAGTGCTTTTGGCAGCCGAAGACCACCTTTGGTCAGGATAACTTGTACTAGATGTTCCCCTTTGAAATGGCCAATTGTTGGCGCCCTTCCCGCTCATTATTTGGGGAGAGGCCCAGGGCCTCTATAAATAGAGCTAGCCACCACAGAGTAGAGATAACATGATACCCCAAGAACATCTAGAGACCCCCGGAGAGATCTGGTAGAACCCTAGCAGAGAGAGACAGATAGGCGATGAACACACCCTAGCAGTTCATCGCACCAGCTCAAGAACACCTGTCGCGAGGCTGTTCTTCCCTTGTACTGTCCATCATCAGCCCCAGAGGCAATCCACCACACCACACACTAGAGTAGGGTATTACACCACAACGGTGGCCCAAACCAGTATAAACATTGTGTCTCTTGTGTTGTTCATCATTTTCTTCTTAGTTCGCATGAGAGTATCAGACGTAGATCGGTAGGGGAGAGATCTCCGTGTACACCCTAGTGTTCAAACCTCAAGGGTCTGCCGGAACCCGAAAGCCAACATTTGGCGCGCCAGGTAGGGGTGCGATGGAATCTTCCTTCCGCTGTTCGCGTGTGATCTTCCATCGTGTCCATGGCTGACGCTCGTCGGGCTCGCGCCGAGCGCTGGGCTGCTCACGCCGCTCACGTCGCCCAGACGGCGCTCGTCGGTGGCCCCCCTCGTCGTTCCCCGTCGCCCACCGCCAACGCCGCCACCGGCCCGGCGGGGAACGAACAGCAGGCCTCGTCCCAGCACCCCTCGGTGCGGCGAGATGGCCGCAATGCCACCATGTCGCTGACTCCAGCAGGCTCGTCGTCCCACGCCCGTCGCGCACCCATGGACGTGCACGCCTCACTTCTCTTGGTGCGGGAGCTCCTGCACTATCACCCCGTCGACGACCTTTATGAGGACTGGCTCGCTCGCATCACCGAGCTCGTCAGTGCCGCAGTGGGCTCCCCCTTGCAGTCCCTCTCGCTGCCTTGCCCTCCGTCCCGTGCAGGGGGCGAGGATCAGGAGGCGCCTCCACTGCCTCCTCCCCAAGAAGGTGCCTTGGCTCCAAGGCGCGCAGCCCCAGGGCGGGACCCTCCACGTCCGGCGGCAGCGCAGCAAGAAGGGAGCTGCCAAGAGATCCCACGTCCCCGGGAAGGTGCTCGCGCGCTCCCAGCGCCGGCGCGCCAAGATCGCACCCCAGCGCCTCCACCACAAAACCCTGCGTTGCTCCCAGTGGCGGCGCGTGGTGACCTGCAAGAACGTGTCCAGCACCAGCAAAGGGCGTCGGTGGCCACGGCGGGCTGCCTCGCCTTCACCCCCGAGCTGCGCAACATCACATGGCCAGGCAAGTTCAAGCCTGACCTCCCTCCCCGCTACGATGGCATAGCGGACCCCGCGGAGTTCCTGCAGCTCTACGAGCTGAGCATCGTAGCCGCCAATGGAGACGAGGAGGTAATGGTGAATTGGTTACCCATGGTGCTCAAGGACGGCGCCCGCACCTAGCTCCTGAACCTGGCACCTGACACGATCTCCTCCTGGAGCGAGATGCATAGCTGCTTCATCGCCAACTTCCAGGGCACTCGCGACCGGCCCCCAGCCGTGAGCGACCTGTGCCGCATCAAGCAACAGCCAGGAGAAACCCTGCTGAAGTACATCCAGCACTTCAACTACGCTCGCCTCAAGACCCCCAAGGTGACCGAAGAAGCCATCATCTCAGCCTTCTCCGACGGCGTGCGCGACGTCAAGATGAAGGAAGAGCTAGCAATCCATGAAGACCTGTGCACATCCCTAGAGCTGTTCAACTTGGCGACCAAGTGCGCCAGGGCTGAGGAAGGGCGTCTCTCCCTTCTCAAGCTCCCGACAGTCTACCCGGAAGAAAAGAAGCTCAAGGCCAAGGAAGTGAAGTGCAAGGGGGTTGTCGTGCTAGTAGCACAACCGGACACCAAGCGAGGCAGGGATCAGCCTGAGTCATCTAAGGGCGGACGGTACTGCGTGTACCACGACCTCCACACCCACAACACCAACGAATGTCAAGAGCTCAGAGCTGTGCGAGATGGGCGAATCGGCCGACGCCTAGAGCGCAATGACATGGGCTATGGCCGAGGAGGAGGAAGAGGCGGTGGACGATGGGAAGACCGTGGCCTTCGCCAGGGATGGCGTGACCGCCCTCGCGAGGACCACTGGCAGGACCAGCCTCGCGAGGAAGGCTGGAGGGACCAGTCTCATGAGGACTGTCCCCACGGCAATGCGGGCCTCCCTCCTTTGCCGCCTCCACCGAGGAGGAACGAAGACCAACACCAAGACGATGGGGCTGGGGGCTTCCAAGAGCCGCGTGCAATTTCTTGCATCCTAGGTGGCGCCCATGCCCCAGGCTCACAGCGCATCTTCAAGCAGTTTGCTCGCGAGGTGAATGCAGTCCTTCCCAAGCTTGAGGCCACGCGCCCTCTCAGGTGGTCTTCGTGCGCGATCACATTCAGTTCCGCAGACCAACTCAAGTGTGCGGCAACGGCCGGAGTCCTCCCGATGCTTTGCTCCCTAGTCATCAGCAACGTACAGGTCACCAGGACCCTCACCGATGGCAGGGTAGGACTCAACGTCCTGTCCGTCGAGACGTTCGACAATCTCCAAGTGCCATACGACCAGCTTCAGCCGACCAAGCCTTTCTCAGGAGTCACCGATGGTTACACTGTTCCAATTGGGCAGGTTCGCCTTCCGGTCACCTTCGGGCAACGCAACAACTACCGCACCGAGTTCATCGACTTCGACGTCGCTCACATCCGCCTGCCGTACAACGCCATCCTCGGGTACCGAGCCCTAGCCAAGGTTATGGCAGTGACTCACCATGGTTACAATGTCCTCAAGATGCCAGGAAGCGGTGGAGTCATCACCGTACCCTGCGAAGAAAGGGGCGCAGTGTGCTCGCTCAACCGTGCGTTCCAAGCCGCAGCAATCGAAGACCCAGATCGCAGGAGTGGGAGGCCTCCTGAGGCGACCCTCAAGAAGAAGAAGACCTCACCTGGCCAGAGCCACAAGGAACCAGGCACCTCCGGAGGTATCCGTCAGGATTCGCGCCCGATCAGGGAGCACCGCCCTCTCGCGCATAGGAAGGCGCGCCCGGCGCCCTCCTCAAGCAGGGCTAGGGGGCTCTCTCTTGGAGAGCCACCGACCTTGCCAAGGTCGCTGGGGAGGCGCTCGGGCACCACTTGGAGGGGTGCTTTCAGGAACGCTTCCCTTAGAAAGGTACAAGTCAAAGGAGACCAAACCCTCAGGAGTTCATTGCAAGGAACACCCAAGAGCTAAAAGAGTCCAGAGTCATGCGCGGCAGCCGCCGCATACCTGCCGTGGCCCCACATCCAGGCGAGGATGGAGGATTGCGCGTCTGCGTCGATGTACCAGGGCTCAACCGAGCTTCGTCCCAGGAGCGCCTATGGCCTTCGGCCGTAGGGCGCTGCGTGGGACCACCCGATAGCTACGTTCGCATGCCCTTCGGCCTGCCGAGCGCGGTCGCCACACATCAGCGCCTGTTGAGGAGCATTCTGGAGGCTCAAGAGGTCAGGCATCGCGCGGTCCTGGCGGAGGTGGCGATGGTCCCCGAAGACCTGCGCGTGCCACCAGAGCCTCCCGAGGACCCTGGGCCTGGGGGCTCATGAGGGCTGACATCTTCACCGTGCATCGCTCACTTCCTCAGCATCACTTCATCTTCAACAGGACCAGGTGACATCTTTCAGAGTTCTACTTTCAGCTGGGAGCGCCCAAAGGGCTGCACCATTTCCAGGCTGTGTGGGTCCGTCCCCGCAGCATGTATCCATTTTGTTTATGCTCTTTATTTACCTTGTTGGGGGCGCCCCTCGGGCTGCATCATCCACACGCCGCTCAGGCCCGACCCAGCGGCAGTTGCTTTTCCAGCGTTTACCCTAGGATGAAGTTGTTCTTTCATGCTTAATCTGATTCCAATAATTATCACCTACGGCTTGTCGTCATGCAAAGCGCTTGCACGTTAAAAGGGGGGCACCTAAGCATCGCGACTCATGGGCTCTTACAGGCTCTCCAGCCCTCACCCCCTCGCCTTGACCCACGGCATCACGACCTGTCATACCCAGCAGCGGCTGAGCTCGCTCGGGGGCTAGGACCTGAGGACGTAGAGGATGTGCATTCTAACAACCCTGCAGGGAACACACTAATTGATAAAGGACCTCAGCCAGGCGCAACACGCCTCGAGGTAGGGCCTCGTGAGTCCCGCGCTGGCTGACGGGTGCCCAGATACACCTCTCCTAGCCCAACCGTGCCGGCCACGTGTCAGGGTGGGGCTGTACATGCCCCGGGGGCTCCTCCCGGAGGGGAGCCCCCTCCCACGCACCAGTGGAAGCACCATGCTCCGCGCTGGCTGACGACACTTCCGAGGAGCAGCTATGCCCGTACACCTACGGAAGCGCTATGCTCCACGCTGGTGATAAACAACTGAGGGCGGCCCATGGCCGTACTAACCTCAGGGAGCCCAGGGCTCAGTGTCCGGCACCATCGCAACGCCTCCCCACGGGAGTGCCGCGCGAGGGGGCTGGACACGGGGGCTACGCCCGGGCCTCGCCCGACCGCACGCCACCCAGCCAGGTCCCTTGGACCTGGTCGTCGCGCGCCACTCCCCAAGCGGAGCCAAGGTACGAAAACTGTTTGAGCGTCTAGGGGGACTCTTGAGCATCGCGACTCAAGAGCCTAACTTGCCGCGTAGCCCCTCACTCCTTAGTCCCGTCCTTGGTTTCCAGTCGGGGCTAACGCTGGGTGAGGTACGCGCGGGGCCGGGCCCTGCCGACGTAGAACGATCAATCCACTCCTTGCTCCCCCTTCCCTACTTGTTGCTCGCGCATCAAGGGGGACTCCTGAGCATCGCGACTCAGGAGCCTAACTTGCCATGTAGCCCCTCACTCCTTAGTCCCATCCTTGGTTTCCGGTCGAGGTTTACGCTGGGTGAGGTACGCACGGGGCCGGGCTCTGCCGACGTAGAGCGTAAACAAGTAGGAGAGGAAAATGCAAATTCCGGGAAATTCAAAGCAAATATTACAAGCCATAAGATTGTTCCACAATGCCAAACACAAGTTTTAACGCCTCCGCGAGGCATGGTGCATGTGTAGGAATAAAACAGGATGGAAGTCGCGAAGGAATCACTCCTCAGTAACGCCGTCACCGGTGGTGGAGTCACGCTGGACGGCTTCGCCTCTCGAGGTCGCAAGGCCGGCGGCACCGTGCCCGGGCAGGACGCTGGGGAAGCGGAACTTCCCCAGCAAAACCTCGGCTCGGCCCCTCACGGCCTCAGCGGCGGCAGCGGCACGGTCGCCGCTCACGGGCTCCAGCAGGTTGTCAAAGTCGATGTTGGGGTCGCGCAGGTAGACATGGCTGAGGACACGCGTCAGCACCGCAGAAGACAAGGCACGCGCCTCGGCCTCAACTACGGGGCCAAGGCCGTCTGCGACGTCCTCAAGCGCGTCAACCAGGAAGGGGAGGAGCTTGGTGGGGCCGTCCTCTGCACCAGCCAACGGGTCCTCCAGGCCGCTCTCATACAGCGGCTTCAGTACGCCTCGAGCCTTCTTCTCCAGCTCCGCGAAGGCCGCCCGGTCCTCCGTCAGGACCTTTGCCTTGGCGTCCAGCTCGGTCCTCTCCGCCTTCAGCGACCGCTCCAGGGTCTCCAGTTGGTTGTGGCGGACATCAAGCTTGGCGTCCCGGTCCTTGGCGGCAGCCTCCCTAGCCTTCATCTCCTTCTCCTTCTCGTGGCGGCTGCTGACCTCCTTGGCGAGCTCGTCGCGCAGGCCCTGCAGCTCGGCCTCAAGCGTCTTGCAGCGGCCCTGGGCATTTGCGACGTTGCCCAGGGCAGCATCGCGAGCGGCCTTGGCTTGGTTGGCGACCCGCCTCTCCTTGTCGGAGGACGACACGGCCTGGCTCAGCACCACTCGAACGGAAGCAGCAGAACGGGCCCAGCCAGAGGCCAACTCCAAGCGGCCGCCCACCAGACGAGGGTCCGCGCTCAGGAGATCCCCCCGCAGTTGTCTTAGCTCGTTGGCAACCTGGTTCAGGACAGCAGCGGAGGGAGCAGAAGAGACAAGAACCTGTGGAGCAGGCGGAGAAGATGGCAGCATGGCCACGGCTTGGCAGGAAGGGACCTCCTGAGCCTTGGCCGCCACGGCCGCAGCATCAGGCACAGTCGACTCCAGGTCAAGCGGGGCCACGGGGGCTGACTCCTCGCTGGGGTGCCCCAGTTGGCCTCACGAGGTTGGTTGGGTCAGAGAGGCGCGGGCCTCGCTGTCCTCTCCCCCAACAGCCGAAGGTGTTGCCCCGGCAGACGGATTCGCCCCAAGCAGGGCCGCAGAAGCCTCCTTCAACCTCTTGGCTACAGGTGCGGGCCTGGTAAAAGAGCGCAAACGTCAAGCCTCAGTGGCAGAAACCAAGCAGAGCACGAATAAGGTACTTACTGGACACCGTCCGTGGATTCAAGCAACTTCCGGCCATACTTGAAGCCCGAGAGCCTGCAGCGGGGGTCAACCTTGGATGGCCCAGAAGCAGAAGGTGCGTCAGGAGAGATGGAGCTGGCCTTGGACCCCCCAAGGACCAGAGCAGACCCTAGGGGAACCAGGCTCGACCTGCCCTTCCTCGTGACCCAGGAAGAGCCATCCTTTCCTCGCCTGGCGTCAGCCTCGTCGTCGTCCGACATGGAGTGGAGGGCCTGGGACCTGCACCGAGGGAAGGACTCCCCCCAATCCTCGCCAGTCTCCTCCGGGTCGGATGCTTCCTCCTCCGCCTCTTCTTCCTCCTCTTACCCGCTGGAGCTGTCGGAGGACAAGTTCACCGTGGCCAAGACCGCCAGATCTTCGGGAGCTGCCGCGGGCACCAGCCCCTCACCGTTGAAGGTGGGCATGGCGTTCACCACCAGCTGCTAGTCGTCACGAGGGAACAAGGGGACGGGGGAGCCCACCGGGCTCGCCACGTCTCCCCCAATCAAGGAATGGAGGGCCGCAGCCAGATCCTCGTCGGTCAGGGCCTCGGAGCTCAGGCGCAGGGCGGTGTCTGCTCCTCCAAACCCCCACAGTGGGAGCGGGTGCTCCTGGAGCGGAGCCACCCGGTGCTCCAAGAACTCCCTCAGCAGCGTGGCCCCGGTCAGCTTCGCCGCCTCCGAGTTGCTTGGTCTTAGGTCCACGTTCATCCTCCTCAACACCGCCTTCGCGCGAGGGTCGACGAGCTCCGCGCGGGACCATGTGTCAACGGACTTAGGTTTCCCCGTGGGCAATACCAGACGAGGGTGGAGGCGCCCAACATCCATCATGACCCACTTGCTCCGGTAGCTTTCAATCCTCTTCCCAGGCTTCGAGATGGTGTTGGAGCTGGAATAGGCAATGAAGCTCGCGCATGCAGAGACCTGAGCACCAGAAACCCGGAGGGAGAGAAAGTGGTGTAGCAAGGCCACTGAGGGCTTCACACCAACATGAGCCTCGTAATAGTAGGCGAAAATCGCCAGGAGAAGGACAGAGTTGGGGTGGAGATGCAGAGCCTGGAGGTTGTATTGGCGGAGAACGTCATGGAAGAACTCAGAGAAAGGAGGCACCAGACCAGCGACAATGGCACTCACGAAGAACGGGTAGAAGGTTCTCCCCTTGCCCTCAGGCTGATCGGAGCCGACCTTGAGCACAGTCGCTCCCTCGCTGCCCTGTGCCATCGTCATCAAGCGCGCGAGGGCGAGGTTCTTCTCCGACAAATTCAGGGAATCCCGGGCCGGCGAGTACCAAGCATCAGCCGAGGACTTGCGAGGCGCCATGGCGTGCCGGATGCGAAGGATTGAGATGGATCTGGAGGATTTCAGGAGCAAGAGGAAGGAGAACGAGAAAGGGGATCTAGGGCAAGACGGACGAAAGCGGAGCAAGTAAGCCTGGCCAGCCCCCCCCCTTTTTGTCAGTCATGTAGTTGCCGAGGCGTCGTGGGAAGTGCAGACGCCCACGCCCAATCAACCGCCACGCGGCGCCCAAGGTCGCAGGCTGTTAGGGTCCACGGAGCTTCATGCTTGCCCCTTCTCTTCTCTGCTAAGCTAAGCCCGCGCGCGCCTTGGGCCCGGGGGCTACTGTCGGTGTTCTGGGAACGGGGGTCCCTAGACTTGCCTGCCTGCGGCCTACGGCGTGGCTCAAGCGGGGGCCCAGTGCGGCCCATCTTCATCAGCTCAAGCTCAAAGACCCTCACAAGGGGCCAAGCCTCACGGGGTGGATGACAGGAAGCTTCCTTAGAGGCAGCCTCATCAGGCAGGCTCGCGAGGAGGCGGAGAGATCAAGGCAGGGGTACCTCGCGAGGAACCCGTGACGCAAGCCATGCAAAGGGGGCAAGCACAGGCCAAGGCATCAAGCAAAGGTTACCATTCCGGTGCAATGAGACCAAGACCAGCCGGACGGCAGGACGGAGATCACCGTGGAGCCCAAGGCGGCGTCATCACCAGTGCTTTTGGAAGCCGAAGACCACCTTTGGTCAGGATAACTTGTACTAGATGTTCCCCTTTGAAATGGCCAATTGTTGGCGCCCTTCCCGCTCATTATTTGGGGAGAGGCCCAGGGCCTCTATAAATAGAGCTAGCCACCACAGAGTTGAGATAACCAGATACCCCAAGAACATCTAGATACCCCCGGAGAGATCTGGTAGAACCATGGCAGAGAGAGAGATAGGCGGTGAACTCACCCTAGGAGTTCATCACACCAGCTCAAGAACACCTCTCGCGAGGTTGTTCTTCCCTTGTACTGTCCATCATCAGCCCCAGAGGAAATCCACCACACCACAAACTGAAGTAGGGTATTACACCACAACGGTGGCCCGAACCAGTATAAACATTGTGTCTCTTGTGTTATTCATCATTTTCATCTTAGTTCGCACTAGAGGATCGGACGTAGATCAGTAGAGGAGAGATCTCCACGGGCACCCCAATGTTCGAACCTCAAGGGTCTGCCAGAACCCAAAACCCAACAATATCTGGTGGCGGGAGGAACCATGGCATGTTTGCCATTAGGGATGGACTGATACATTGTGCTATCACTCTCCCGCAGATCAAGAGGCGCCAGACGAGCTCCGATCCTCAGATAAGGCCTCGTCCACGGCCAATGGATCTCGAAATCAAGGTTAGTTATACAAAATCAGATACCTTTCCTCCATTACATTATGTGTGCGGCCGTTGATGATTACAATGCTAAAGAGGAGTGGTTTTGTAGGCTGCTATTGAGGAAGAGAGAGCAAAGACCCAGGAGCTTCTGGCAGAGGAAAGGAGGCAAGCGGCGGAGAGGGAGAGGGAGACTAAGGAGACGACGGCTAGGTTTTTGGAGGAGGAGAGGAACCGGAACGACTTGGCTAACCAGGCCATATACGAGCTCTTCACGGTAAGTTTCTTCCACATATTAGCTAAATCATGCACGCAATGTTCCTTTCATTAGTAACTAATATGACTAACTCGTCAAAACCAAATGTGCAGTCCATGTGCGAGAAGAACGGTAAGACCCCTCCGTCGATGCCAGTCATTGCTCCGGCGGACACGGTGAGTTTAATTTGAATGGACATTACTTTTTAGTCTTCACATTTGAGTTGCATCATGCTAACGAGACATTGCAAATGATCTTTAATTTGGTGCAGCATAACTTTCGACAAGCATCGAAGTTTGCCTAGTGCTTTTCTTAATTAGCTCCAAATTGACCTATTTAACCAAGGATAGCTTGAAAATGAACTATACTTAGCATTTTTTCCTCCAAAATGACTTAATATGCTTAGCTTTCTCAAAATTGACCTATTTAACCTAGGATAGCTCTAAAATGACCTATACTTAGCATTTTTTCCTCCAAATGACTTAATATGCGTAGCTAGCTCTAGAATGACATAATATATATGCTTAGTTCCAAAATGACCTTACTTAGCATTTTTACACCAAAATGACTTAGTATGCTTAGCTAGCTAAAAAATGACATAATAACCATACTTAGCTCCAAAATGACATATTTTGCAGATATAAGTTGCATCATAATAATCTTCACATTTTAGTTGCATCATAATAATCTTCTTATTCTAGTCTTCTTCTTCTTCTAACTTTCTTCTTTCCCATTTTGTAGATTTGCTTCAGATCATGGAAGCTTGGGTTGATGGTGTGCTTGTCTTTAATTTTTGTTTTGACTTTGTGAAACTTGCTACCTATGATGAAACTGTGTAATATTGATGAAACTATGTATATGTATGGATGAAACTTGCTACTATTGGTAACATGTGTTGGATATGTGTTGGATATATTTGCATTCATGACTATTGGTAATATGTGTTGAATATGCTATATTGGTCATACATATAACTATGTCTGATTTTCTGTGAAAATGAATTGATATAAGAAAAAACAAAATTAAATGAGGCAATATAGGCACTTTGCCATCTGCTGGCTGATGGCAAAGAGCTTTGCCATCCACTGGCAGATGGCAAAGAGGCCACGTGGCAGCAACCTGTGAAGCACTCATCTGGCCTCTTTGTTCTCTTTGCCATCAGCGAGCAGATGGCAAAGAGCCTGCATCCTTTGCCATCAGCTGGCGGATGGCAAAGAGCCTGCAGCCTTTGCCATCAGCTGGCGGATGGCAAAGAGCCTGTAGCCTTTGACATCAGCTGGCCGATGGCAAAGAGCCTGCACCCATTGCCATGAGCTGGCAGATGGCAAAGAGCCTGTAGCCTTTTCCATCTGCTGGTGGATGGCAAAGCACGCCGTTAGCCTGCTAACGTGGCTAACCCCATTCCTTAGGCTTTGCCATCGGCCAGCTGATGGCAAAGGCTACAGGCTCTTTGCCATCTGCCAGCAGACAGCAAAGAAGCCTTTACCAAAGTTTATTCAGCCGGCCCTTTGCCATCCGTCGTCCGTGCCTTTTCCATCTACCATGGCAGATGGCAATGTGCCTGATTCCAGTAGTGCATTGTCACAAAGCAAAGGAACATGTTTCACATATATTCCATAATCTTTAAGAGTTTGGGTCATCCTAAGTAATTGAGCACAACATTAACGAGCGGCAATGTACTCCGCTTCAGCGGTGGATAAGGATACCGAGTTTTGTTTCTTGGAAGACCAAGACACAAGAGATCTACCAAGAAATTGACAAGTACCCGAAGTGGACTTTCTATCAACCTTGTCTCCAACATAGTCCGAATCGGAGTATCCGACAAGATCAAAATAAGACCTCTTAGGATACCAAATGACAAAATTTGGTGTATGTATTAAGTATCTCACTATCCTTTTCACAGCCTTAGGATGACATTCTTTGGGGGCTGCTTGATATCGTGCACACATGCACACACTTAGCATGATACCGGGACGGGGGGCACATAGATATAACAATGAACCAATCATAGAGCGATAAACCTTTTGGTCAACCGGTTTGCCATCCTTGGTCAAGTCAAGATGTCCACTAGTAGGCATGGGAGTTTTCATACCTTTGCTTTCTTGCATGTTGAACTTCTTGAATAAGTCCTTGGTGTCCTTTGTTTGAGAGACAAAGGTACCTTCCTTTGTTTGCTTGATTTGCAAACCAAGGAAGAACTTGAGTTCACTCATCATAGACATCTCAAACTTTTCCGACATTAGCTTCCCAAACTTTTCACTAAAATGAGGGTTAGTCGAACCAAATATGATATCATCAACATAAATTTGGCACACAAATAATTCACCACTAACCCTTTTAGTAAAAAGAGTAGAATCTTTTTTTCCAATTTCAAAGCCTTCTTCGATAAGGAACTTGGTCAAGCATTTATACCACACTCTAGGAGCTTGTTTAAGACCATAAAGAGCTTTGTGAAGTTTGTAAACATGGTCAGGTTTCTTAGGATTGACAAAGCTGGGAGGCTGCTTAACATAAAATTCCTCCCCAATTTCACCATTTAAGAAAGCACTTTTAATATCCATTTGGTACAAGGTGATATCATGGTGATTAGCATAGGCAAGTAAGATGTGGATGGACTCAAGTGTAGCAACGACGGCATATGTCTCACTGTAGTCCATACCTTCGACTTGAGTGTAGCCTTGGGCAACGAGACGTGCTTTGTTACGGACGACTTGACCATCTTCCTCTTGCTTGTTGAGAAACACCCATTTGGTACCAATGATGTTGTGGTTGTATTTGGGCTTCTCGACCAATGTCCACACTTGACTTCTCTCAAAGTTGTGTAGTTCCTCATGCATGGCATTTATCCAATCCGGATCTTCCAATGCTTCTTCAACCTTCATAGGTTCAATGCTAGAGATGAATGAATAATGTTCACAAAAATTATCCAAACGAGATTTAGAGCGAGTGATTCTCCCGGTTTGGATATCAATGTAGATTTCTCGACGGGATGGTCTCTGACGACTCTTGCTCGAACTTGTGAGAGATTTTGTTTTGTTCAGTGTGGAACATCTTCTTCATCATCTTGTCTGTCTTTCTTGTCCTTCTTCATTGTTGAGGTTGTCATTTCCTTGACATGGTGGAGAAGGGGGTTGACGAGATTCATCTGGGTGTACTTCCTCGTTTTCTTCGTCTTGGTGTGTCCCACTTGTGGATGCTTCCATATCAACTCTTGGTTCACCTTTTCATGAGCTAGAAGCTTCCACTTGGACGGACGAGGTACTCTCCTTCACCTCCGTTGGACGGATCTTGCCAATAGACAAGTCTTGGATTGCTTCTGAAGGATCTTTATCTCCTACATCAATTGGCAATTGCTCTATTTGTGAGCCGTTAGATTCATCAAACTTCACATATACCGTGTCTTCAACCTTTCGGGTGAAATTGTTGTAGACACGGTAAGTGTGAGAGTTTGAGCCATAACCAAGTAGGAAACCTTCGTGAGATTTAGGGGAAAATTTAGAATGGCGATGATTATCAAGAATGTAATACTTTGAGCCGAATACTCGAAAGTATCCAACTTGGGGTTTGTTACCGGTGAGAAGCTCGTATGCCGTCTTGCCGAGTAGCATGTGAAGATACAAGCAATTTGTTGCATAACAAGCTGTCTCAACAGCTTCCGCCCAAAAGTGTTTTGGAGTCTTGTACTCATCAAGCATTGTTCTTGCCATCTCAATAAGAGTTCAGTTCTTCCTCTCAACAACTCCATTTTGTTGAGGCGTGTACATAGTCGAGAACTCATGTGAAACCCCTTCTTCGTCAAGAAAGGTATCAACAATTGCGTTCTTGAACTCCATTCCATTGTTGCTGCGAACCTTCTTGCTCTTCACTTCAAATTGATTTTGGGCCTTCCTAGCGAAGTTTTTGCAGATCTTTTCGACTTGCGATTTATCATCAAGAAAGAACACCCACGTAAATCTTGAAAAATCATCAACTATGACTAGACCAGATGAGTTACCACCGAGAATCTTGTAGGCACTGGGACCAAAGAGATCCATGTGAACTAGCTCGAGTGGTCTTCTCGTGGTCATGATGTTCTTCATGGGGTGGCTTCCTCAAACTTGTTTTTCTTCTTCACAACCACTATAAAGTCTATCCTTGTCAAATATACCATCTTTTACTCCAAGGATATGATCACCTTTGATAAGCTTATCAAGATTTCGCTTGCCCACATGACCTAACCTTCTATGCCACAACCAGCCTTTCGAGTATTTAGCAATTAGGAAAGCTCTAGGTTGAGCCTTTCTAGTGAAATCAACAATATATAGATCACCTCGATGTGTACCAGTAAATACCATTTTATGATTATCTCTACGAAACACTTGGCAATCTACTTCAGTAAATAGGACATCGAACCCAAAGTCACCAAGTCTAGATACGGAAAGTAAATACGAGCATAACATTTTGTATGGAGCTATCATGTGAGATGGCCACCTTACCAAGGCCAACCACCTTACCCTTTGAGTTGTCACCAAAAGTGACATACTTTCGAGGGTCATCGTTTTCAGCAAGCTCACGAAGCATATCTTTGTCTCTGGTCATATGATCGGTACATCCACTGTCAAGGGCCCATTCCTTTCCTCCAGCCATGTAGCCACGAAGATTAGCCATAAGACCAAAGTGTCTCATAGACTCATCAAGATCAAAGTCACTATCATCATCCTCATCATAGTATCCATGTTCAACGTCATCTTGTGATGGATCAATTCCTAGAGAGGGCAATTCCTTAGATAAATGGTCATCACAATAGTCATCTTTATGAATTCTAATGGCTTCGGAGATGATATTGCTAATGATTCCAACATCTCCTTTGGCACTCGTAATATTAGTAGGCTCAAATAGACAATCACCAAATTTGGGATCATTGGAACTCATCTTACTCAAGGCAATAGACTTATGAAGGATCTCATCTAAGTTTTTCAAGGAATAGTTTGGAAATCGTTCCTCAAGGAATCTCTATATGGTGTAGGCACAATCAAGAGCAGGCAAGCTAGCAAGCAAGTTTCTAGGCAAACCTCTAGTGATTAAATTGAGAGTTCTAAGATTATGGATCATGTCAATAGACTCATCAAGGGTAGGATGCAAAGGATCAACATGAGGTGCACAAGGGCTAGTAACGTACTTGTTCAAATGATATTCATTGAAAATGTCAAGCATCTCAATTTTCCACTCATGAAAGTACTCTCCATCAAGAATAGGCACTCTACGTCTAAGACTCCCCAACATAGACTCATACATCTTCCTCCAAAGGTGTTTAAACCAAAGCAATGGATATCAAAGCTCTGATACCAATTGAAAGGATCGAGAAGAGGTGTCTACAGGGGGGATGAACAGACTCTTAACAAGAGGAAGTTGCAGTTCTTATTTGCTCAAGTTAAGGTAGAGTTTTGGCACAAGTTTACACATTCACAATACATATCAAGCAAGCATGACAAGAGTATATGAGCAGCGGAAAGTAAAGCATGCAATTTACAAGAAGGTAAAGGGATGGGATTGGAGTGTGCAAACGTAATTGGAGACACGGAGATTTTTGGCGTGGTTCCGATATGTGGTGCTATCGTACATCCACTTTGATGGAGACTTCAACCCACGAAGGGTGCACAAAGAAGCAACCTTGTCTATCCCACCATGGCCATCGCTCACGAAGGACTTGCCTCACTATGGTAGATCTTCACGAATTAGGCGATCTCCTTGCCCGTACAAACTCCTTGGTTCAACTCCACAATCTTAACGGAGGCTCCCAAGTGACACCTAACCAATCTAGGAGATACCACTCTCCATAAGGTAATAGATGTTGTGCTGATGATGAACTCCTTGCTCTTGTACTTCAAATGATAGTCTCCCCAACACTCAAATCTCTCTCACAGATTTGGATTTGGTGGAAAGATGATTTGAGTGGAAAGCAACTTAGAGATGGCTAGAGATCAAAATTTATGTGGTTGGAGTGGAAGATCTCGATTTCAACACAAGTGTAGGTGGCTCTCTATACGAATGAAGAGTGGGTGGAGGGGTATATATAGCTTCCACACAAAATCTAACCGTTACACACAATTGACCAAACTCGGTGGGACTGAATCAGAAAACTCGGTTAGACCGATTCCGTTCATAATGTGACCGTGTGACGCCCCGAGACCAATGTGCCAGGTGTCCTCCGCTTATTCGGTGTTGTTCCTTTGTCTTTTGCTTGTGTGTCATGCATTGCATATCATGTCATCATGTGCATTTCATTTGCATACATGTTCATCTCATGCATCCGAGCATTTTCCCTGTTGTCCGTTTTGCAATCCGGCGCTCCTATGTCACCTGGTGTCCCCTTTTACCTCATTTCGTGTGTGGGTGTTAAACATTTTCAGATTGGACCGAGACTTGTCATGCGGCCTTGGTTTACTACTGTTAGACCGCCTGTCAAGTTTCGTGCCATTTGGACTTCATTTGATACTCCAACGGTTAACCGAGGAACCGAAAAGGCCTCATGTGTGTTGCAGCCCAACACCCCTCCAAAGTGGCCCAAAGCCCAGCTAAACCCCCTCCATCATATCGGTCGTTCGATCACGATCGCGTGGCCGAAAAACGCACTCCATTTGGAGCCTCCTAGCCCCCTCTACCTATAAATATGTGGCCTCCCCCGAAAAATCCACGCAGATCTAACCCTATCTCCGTCCTCCTTGTGCCGCCGGACACGTCCGCCCAACGGCCGGACTTGTCCACCCCATCCGGCCATGTCGCCCATCCAATGACGCGCTGCCACGTCGCGCCGCCGCCGCTCTCCTCCTATTGAACGCTGCCACCTCATCAAGTGCAGCGCCACCTCACCGCGCATCCTCCCGCGGCCCGCCGAACCCGAGGGAGGCCCGCCCAGGCCCGGATCTGCGCGTCGCCACCCGACCTTCGTCGCCACACGCCCGCGTCCTTCAGCGCCCGCGGCCGCCCGCCTCCGCCGCCGCCGGGCAACACCGCTGCGCCGCCCTAGCTCCGGTCGTCGGACTCCCCGGCGCGCCCGCCTCGCCCCGCCTCGGAGGACCCGGCAAACCGCGCCTCCTCGTCAGCTCGCGGGAAGCTGTGTTCCGCCGCCCCGCCACCACACATGCACGCCGCCGGCCGCCGGATCCGGCCACCTACACCGCCTCCTCCGCCTTGCCTCGACCGGCGCCGCCCCAAGCACAAACTCCTGCAATCTCCTCGAAGTCCGTGCCGGCCGATCCGGATCCAAATCCGATCTGGAACCCTAACTTCTTGGGTTGACTTTTGCCCCTTCATAGTTATTTATTTGCATTTTTCCGCATGCCATAACTCCGCATCCGCAGCTCCATTTTGTGCGTGTAGCATATCAAAATGTTCGACTCAAAGAGTACATCATTTCATCTCATTGCATCATTTTCATTTGAGCCCATCTTGATGCCTGAAATGTTGTTGAAAGAGGACTATGTGAGTATTTTGTCAGATCTGTTTCAGCAAATGGCATTTTGTCATTTTTGCCATGATTATTGTGTGCATGCTATGACCCTGAGCTCTACATGTGTTTTGTTATATGCCATGCCATCTTTACAGTGGTGCTTGACATGTATTTTTGTGATATTCGCAATGACTAGCACAAGCTTGCAAAGTAGCGTAATCGGTAATGTTGATTTTGTTGTTATGCCATATGTTCATGTTGTTTCCTAGTGATCCGTGCCTCTTTTGAGGATGATCAGTAAGGATGTTTTGTTAACATTGTGGTGATCTATCCATCCATGTCTTTGTTTGCATTTATAGAGCAACCTAGCTTGAGTAAATCGAGCTCTACTTTTGCTATTTAATATTCCTGGCAGATTGTTAACTTGTTTAGCGATTTTGCCGAGGATGTTGCTATTGATCCGTGCATGCTATGTTGTTGTTCTTGCCAGGTCTAGCTCCTATGCCATGTCTTCTTGTTGGGTGTATGCTTAGTTTGTAATGCCATGCTCTGTAGTGAGTGCATCGAGCTCGTAAACATGCCTACTCGTTAACTGTTTTGCATGCTCTAGTTTTTCACTAAGTCTGAGATCTATTTATGTTTTTGCCATGTTCCCATGCTTGCAATTGTATTTTCTGATCCCTTTTGGCTCAAGGTCACTAAGGGACTTTTGTTAAGTTCTTTGAGTAGATTCATGCCATGACTCGCTTTATCATGTTAAGTTCCTGTAGCATGTAATTTTCATGCTCTAAAGTTTGCTTCCTGATGATAAATTCTAGACTTGTGCTAATTTCACTAAGTCTGAAACCTGTTATCATTTGCTCTTTTGCCATGCTTGTTTGAACCTGTTATTGGATGAATTAGCCATAGCTCAGTGTTTATCTTTTGTCAAGCATCATGATTGGATCCCTGCCATGTATTTTGTTGCCATGTTTGAGTGCTGTAGCATATTTAACTTGTTGCATTTATATGGCTACTTGCTATTTATCGCAGACCGGTGCCATATTTGTTTTGCTTGCCATTTCCAAACCGTGCATCCGATTCCGGTGATCTTTATATCGATTTCAACCGAAATCACCTGACCTTTCCAGTGGCACTCTTGGATTTCCATGTTGAGGCCAGGTTCAATCATTCCTTTGCAATCTTGCATATGCATCGCATACCGTATCCCACATATCATACCATGTTCATGTGTTGGTTGTTTACTATGTGGTGTGCCTCTTTCCGGTGTTTGCTTCTTCGGGTTGGTTCCGGTAACGTCGCGTTTGTGAGGACCCGTTCGACTACGTCTGTTTGTCTTCTTCATGGACTCGTTCTTCTTCCTTGCGGGATTTCAGGCAAGGTGACCATACTCTCGAAATCACTTCTATGTTTGCTTGCTAGTTGCTCGCTCTTTTGCTATGCCTATGCTGTGATACCTACCACTTGCTTATCATGCCTCCCATATTGTTAAGCCAAGCCTCTAACCCACCTTGTCGTAGCAAACCGTTGTTTGGCTATGTTACCGCTTTGCTCAGCCCCTCTTATAGCGTTGTTAGTTGCAGGTGAAAATTGAAGTTTGTTCCTTGTTGGAACATGGAGATGTTGTTCCTTGTTGGAACATGTCTATTTGGTTGGGATATCACAATATCTCTTATTTAATTAATGCATCTATATACTTGTTAAAGGGTGGAAGGCTCGGCCTTATGCTTGGTGTTTTGTTCCACTGTTGCTGCCCTAGTTTCCGTCATATCAGTGTTATGTTACCGGATTTTGCGTTTCTTACGCGGTTGGGTTATAATGGGAACCCCTTGACAGTTCGCCTTGAATAAAACTCCTCCAGCAAGGCCCAACATTGGCTTTACCATTCGCCACCTAGCCTTTTTTTCCCTTGGGAGTCGCGCATCCCGAGGGTCATCTTTATTTTAACCCCCCCGGGCCAGTGCTTCTCTAAGTGTTGGTCCAACTGAGCGATGTCCGGAGCTACCTGGGGCAACTTTGGGCTGGCCCACCCGACGTCTGGCTCATCCGGTGTGCCCTGAGAACGAGATATGTGCAGCTCCTATCGGGATTTGTCGGCACATCTGGGTGGCTTTGCTGGTCTTGTTTTACCATTGTCGAAATGTCTTGTAACCGGGATTCCGAGTCTGATCGGGTCTTCCTGCTAGAAGGAATATCCTTCGTTGACCGTGAGAGCTTGTGATGGTCTAAGTTGAGACACCCCTGCAGGGATTTGAACTTTCGAAAGCCGTGCCCGCGGTTATGGGAAGATGGGAATTTGTTAATGTCTGGTTGTAGAAAACCTGAACTTGACCTTAATTAAAATGCATCAACCGCGTGTGTAACTGTGATGGTCTCTCCTCGGCGGAGTCCGGGAAGTGAACATGGTGTTGGAGTTATGCTTGACGCAGGTTGTTCTAGGATCACTTCTTGATCATAGTTGTTCGACCGTGCTTTTGCCTTCTCTTCTCGCTCTCTTTTGCGAATAGGTTAGCCACCATATATGCTAGTCGCTTGCTGCAGCTCCACATCATACCTTTACCTTAACCATAAGCTTAAATAGTCTTGATCGCGAGGGTATGAGATTGCTGAGTCCCTGTGACTCACAGATACTTCCAAAACCAGTTTGCAGGTGCCGATGATACCGTGTAGGTGACGCCATTGAGCTTAGGAGGAGCTCGATGAAGATCTTGTCCTTTGTGTTGTTTCGTTCTAGTTGATCAGTAGTGGAGCCCAGTCGGGACGATCGGGGATCTGTGTAGCTTTTGGGGTAGTCTTCTTGTATTTTGGGTTCCGTATTCGGACCTTGATTGTATTTGGTTGATCTAATGTTTTATTCATGTAATTGTGTGAAGTGGCGATTGTAAGCCAACTATGTATCTCTTTCCCTTATGTATTACATGGGTTGTGTGAAGATTACCTCACTTGCGACGTTGCTTTCAATGCGGTTATGCCTCTAAGTCGTGCTTCGACACGTGGGATATATAGCCGCATCGAGGGCGTTACAAGTTGGTATCGGAGCCTTCCCCGACCTTAGGAGCCCCCTGCTTGATCAAATCGCTGGCGTTATTGAGTCTAGAAATGTTTTGAGTCATTTAGGAATTATATATCGGAGAGTAGGATTCTTTTTACTCCTCAGTCCCTTCGTCGCTCTGGTGAGGCATCCCGACATAGAGTTTTGACTCTTCTCTTCTCAAATTTCAGTAAAAAAATTTAGGATCACGCGGGTATCTTGGAATCGTTCCGATGGTTTTGTGACGAGAACATTGTTCTTGATGCCTCCTGACATTTAGGGGTTGTGGTAGTGTCCCGGGGAGTTGAGCTCCGAGGTGTTGTCGTCACAATTTTATCGTTGCAGTTCTGGAATACCAGAGATTAGTTTCGCCGACATCGAAAATATCTTTTATGCAGTTGTTGGTGAGATAACCTCGACGCCACCCAGTACTGGGGCGGGAGTTCGGGAGTATTGCCATAACTTGTATAACGGATGCTTTTCGAAGGTTGAGGTAAACGATTTCCGAAGGTTTATTGGTTATGTGTTGAAGGATGGATACAGCTGGATGTAGGATTTGCTTCCCTTGTATCCCCAACACCTGATTGCATAACCGGGAATGTTTCGGGAGTTTATAAGTGGGAATTCAAGTAGCTCCTAGGATATCTTTCCGATAGATGTATGATATGAAATTGGGGTTCGACGTCTAGTGGTACGCCTATCCATGGTTGGTTTTACAGTGGTCTCGTTGTGTCTTAAAGAGTCCTTGGCTATGCCGACTCGGGGACGCTTCATATGTCATGTGCACTGCCTTGTACATGATGGTGCTGTACGATCGAGCCCGTGTAGGCCCGACCACGAAAACTTCGGACGAAATCTCTATCATATGCTTGTTCCTGCTTATTCTACAAGCCAATCCTTTGTTTTTGTTTTGAGTTGTGGTATTCGAGTTGCTTCGAAGTCAAATGTTGATTCCATACCTTCCCCAAATGGTGTTCTCAAACTCCGATGTGAATACCAATCCTTCATGATAACAAGATTGTCTTGTCAATCCTTTTCAACCGATGTGCTTCTCGTCAAGTGGATCTGATCATTTCAACATTTGCAAGATCCAACTCTAAGTATTCTCAATGGTGTTTGTTTTCATCCGTCTTCAAGTTGCCTTTGTTTTTCCCGCCCTCCGACCCTTTTTTCTTCAAGGACTCAAATTTCTTAATCAAGTATCTTTTATTCGTGTGAAGTCTCTCCATTCTTTTTCGTCAATGTTCTTACCCGGTGATTCTCAAGAAGATTCTAACGGAGCTTCAAGTTCATCGTTCTTCGTTCTTTTTCTTCTCCGGTGGATTCAAGTCAAGTTTTGTTGATCATACCTTTTTCCTCGTTTCAATACCTTATAATGTCGGTGCACCTCATATTCATTCACTTCTCGCTATTTAATTGTTCTCGAGTGATCAAGATATCTCGAAGATTTGTGTTTTCCACTCTGCATTCGTTCAGGATCATTCGAGGATATTCTCTCATTCAAGCCATTTGATTCAACCGGTGCTATCTATTTTCCAAGTGACCTTTTCAACGGTGTAACTTTTGAGTGGGCCCTAACCCACAGGTCTTTTTCCAGGATCTTACCTGACTCTTCTAATTCTACTGGAGCTATTCTAAAAATTTCTTTTCGAAGTTGATGTAAGAATGAATTATCATCAGTCAAATGCTTTTCTCGTTGGCTCAACTTTTCCATTCTTCATCCCGGAGCATCTCAACAATTTGGTGGTGTTTCTCATTGTCATTCTCAGTTTTTTGAAGACCGAAGAAGAGTTTCTTTTAATCTTTCCCCATTCTCTGCCATCCTCCCATAATTGTTTTCGATTGTGAGAATTTTTTTCACCTATCTGGAGTAATTCAGAGTATTTTCAGTTTGATTCTCCGAAGGCCATCATCTCTGGATTATTCATTCTAGCTTTCAGTTCTCATCCTCCTAATTTTAACGATGCATCGATTAAATATCCTCTATTCAGTGCTTGATCTCTTCGTTCTCTCATATATAAATTCTCCCAAGCATCTTCTTTCAATTGCTAATTCTTCCCGGTGTTTCTTTATCTTCTCTTCGTTCATTTTAATTCTTACGGTGGTTCGTTCAAGAATTCTCTTCCTTGGTTATCATATCAATTTATTCGATGTTTCAATTCTACGGGTGGATCGTTGAAGACCTTCTCAAGTTGGCGCCATGTCTCTCTTAATCTTCTTTACAAGAATAAGTAGTATGCCAAATCCGTTTGCTCGTCATCAATTTAAATTGATGAAGGATAAGCATAAGGTAATTCTTATTTTTGTTTCATCCAAGTTATTTAATTCCTTATTCCGGAGGTTCATAAAAATTCTTCATCTCATTTGTTCATCTTTCTTTTCCTGGAGTTCCAAGCTCTCTCATTATTTTTATTTTTTCGTCGCGGAGATCCATCTAAATCATTTCAAGGCTTCACTTTGTGTTCTCAACTTCTTTTTCCTTCCGTCGTCATCATCCTTTTGTTACCAGAGTTCTTCATGAAGGTTCTTCATGATGGTTCTTCAAGGATTTAATTCCTTCTCGAAGTGTTCATCAACATTCTTTTCTATGGAGCTCAAGTTTTTCTTCATCTTGCAGTCCGGAGTGCTATTCTTTCACGCATATCTTTTGAGGTGGTGTTATGTCTTTCTTGATAATTTCCCTTCGTGCTCCGGGATTCACAAGTTATCAAAATGACATATATTAAATCCAGGAATCGTGTTATTGGAGTTATCTTGGGGTATATTTCACCTAAAGCTTTCCTTTAAGGATTGCCGCTCTTATTGTGTTTATCAATGATACAAGTTCTTCATTTATCCTCCCGGTGAAATATTTGCTCGTCTCCTTGTTCATACCAATCCAATTCATTTTCCCATGAATGGCAGGTTGTCACCTCATAATTTGAGATGTATTCCAGAATACCATATCAAGCGTATTCTTTTCGTTGTGGGTGTTACAACAACTCCGTTCGACCCGTCTCCTAAAGATGTCTTTTCAAACTCTTTTGTGGCGGAAGTTGGCATTTTCTTCTCCATTATTTTATTTTAATCATCTATCTTCTATTTCTTTCTCCCGGAAGCATTGTGTTGCTGCTCTCTTCAAACCTTCTTCTTATCATTGTCATGCTTATCCTTTTAACCGGAGTGTTCTGTCCCTTTGCTCAAGCTCTTTCATTTTATCAGGTATTTCATATCTTTTGAACTGAAGTGCTACCCAAATCGGTTCTTTCTTTTCCCCTTTCTTAATGGAGTGCTTTTAACTTTATTCTTCTCTGTTGCTTTCTTTCTTTCAATTTGCTCAACCTCTCAAGGTTCTATGTTTCACTCGTTTGTGAAAGAAGCAACTTAGTTTTACCTCTTCTCTTTCTCTTCCGTTTTCCCTCCGGTGCCATTCTAGATCTCGGGACGAGATCCTCTCGTAGTGGTGGAGTGTTGTGACGCCCCGAGACCGATGTGCCAGGTGTCCTCCGCTCGCTGTTGTTGCTTTGTCTTTTGCTTGCGTGTAATGCATTGCGTATCATGTCATCATGTGCATTCATTTGCATACATGTTTGTCTCATGCAGCCGAGCATTTTCCCCGTTGTCCGTTTTGCAATCCGGCGCTCCTATGTCACCCGGTGTCCCCTTTTACCTCTTTTTGTGTGCGGGTGTTAAACATTTTCGGATTGGACCGAGACTTGTCATGCGGCCTTGGTTTACTACCGGTAGACCGCCTATCAAGTTTCGTGTCATTTGGACTTCGTTTGATACTCCAACGGTTAACCGAGGAACCGAAAAGGCCTCGTGTGTGTTGCAGCCCAACACCCCTCCAAAGTGGCCCAAAGCCCAGCTAAACCCCCTCCATCATATCGGTCGTTCGATCACGATCGCGTGGCCGAAAACCGCACTCCATTTGGAGCCTCCTAGCCCCTCTACCTATAAATATGTGGCCTCCCCCGAAAAATCCACGCAGATCTAACCCTATCTTCGTCCTCCTTGCGCCGCCGGACACGTCTGCCCGATGGCCGGACATGTCCACCCCGTCCGGTCACGTCGCCCGTCCAATGACGCGGTTCCACGTCACGCCGCCGCTGCTCTCCTCCTATCGGACGCCGCCACCTCATCAAGCGCAGCGCCACCCCACCGCGCCTCCTCCCGCGGCCCGCCGGACCCGAGGGAGGCCCACCCTGGCCCGGATCTGCGCGCCGCCGCCCGGCCTTCGTCGCCACCCGCCCGCGTCTTTCAACGCCCGCGACCGCCCGCCTCCGCCGCTGCCAGGCAACGCCGCCACGCCGCCCTGGCTCCGGTCGCCGGACTCGCCGGCGCGCCCGCCTCGCCCCGCCTCGGAGGACCCCGCAAACCGCGCCTCCTCGTCAGCTCGCGGGAAGTTGTGTTCCGCCGCCCCGCCACCGCGCATGCACGCCGCCAGCCACCTACACCGCCTCCTCCGCCTTGCCTCAACCAGCGCCACCCCAAGCACAAACTCCGGCGATCTCCTCGAAGTCCATGCCGGCCGATCTGGATCCAGATCCGATCTGGAACCCTAACTTCTCAGGTTGACTTTTGCCCCTTCATAGTTATTTATTTGCATTTTTGTGCATGCCATAACTCAGCATCCGTAGCTCCGTTTTGCGCATGTAGCATATCAAAATGTTCGTCTCAAAGAGTACATCATTTAATCTCATTGCATCATTTTCATTTGAGCTCATCTTGATGCCCGAAATGTTATTGGAAGAGGGCTATGTGAGTATTTTGTCAGATCTGTTTCAGCAAATGGCATTTTGTCATTTTTGCCTTGATTATTGTGTGCATACTATGACCCTGAGCTCTACATGTGTTTTGTTATATGCCATGCCATCTTTACAATGGTGCTTCCCATGTATTTTTGTGATATTTGTGGTGACTAGCACAAGCTTGCAGAGTAGCATAATCGGTAATGTTGATTTCAGGGACTTAGTTTTTCACCAAGTCCTTGTCCTGATTTTGTTGTTATGCCATATGTTCATGTTGTTTCCTAATGATCCGTGCCTCTTTTGAGGATGATCAGTAAGGATGTTTTGTTAACATTGTGGTGCTCTATCCATCCATGTCTTTGTTTGAATTTATGGAGCATCCTAGCTTGAGTCAATCGAGCTCTACTTTTGTTATTTAATATTCCTGGCAGATTGTTAACTTGTTTAGCGATTTTGCCGAGGATGTTGCTATTGATACGTGCATGCTATGTTATTGTTCTTGCCATGTCTAGCTGCTATGCCATGTCTTCTTGTTGGGTGTATGCTTAGTTTGTCATGCCATGCTCTGTAGTGAGTGCATCGAGCTCATAAACTTGCCTACTCGTTAACTGTTTTGCATGCTCCAGTTTTTCACTAAGTCTGAGATCTGTTTATGTTTTTGCCATGTTCACATGCTTGCAATTGTATTTTCTGATCCCTTTTGGCTCAAGGTCACTAATGGACTTTTGTTAAGTGCTTTGAGTAGCTTAATTACATGCATCGCTTTGCCATGTTAAGTTCCTGTAGCATGTATTTTTCATGCTCTAAAGTTTGCTTCCTGATGATAAATTCCAGACTTGTGTTAATTTCACTAAGTCTGTAACCTGTTATCATTTGCTCTTTTGCCATGCTTATTTGAACCTGTTATTGGATGAATTAGCCATAGCTCAGTGTTCATATTTTGTCAAGCATCATGAGTGGATCCCTGACATGTATTTTGTTGCCATGTTTGAGTGCTTTATCATATTTAACTTGTTGCATTTATATGGCTACTTGCTGTTTATCGCAGACCGGTGCCATATTTGTTTTGCTTGCCATTTCCAAACCGTGCATCCGATTCCGGTGATCTTTATATCGATTTCAACCGAAATCACCTCACCTTTACAGTGGCACTCTTGGATTTCCATGTTGAGGCCAGGTTCAATCATTCCTTTGCAATCTTGCATATGCATCGCATACCGTATCCCACATATCATACCATGTTCATGTATTCGTTGTTTACTATGTGGTGTGCTTCTTTCCGGTGTTTGCTTCTTCAGGTTAGTTCCGGTAACATCGCGTTTGTGAGGACCCGTTCGACTACGTCCGTTTGTCTTCTTCATGGACTCGTTCTTCTTCCTTGCGGGATTTCAGGCAAGGTGACCATACTCTCGAAATCACTTCTATGTTTGCTTGCTAGTTGCTCGCTCTTTTGCTATGCCTATGCTGTGATACCTACCACTTTCTTATCATGCCTCCCATATTGTTAAGACAAGCCTCTAACCCACCTTGTCCTAGCAAACCGTTGTTTGGCTATGTTACCGCTTTGCTCAGCCCCTCTTATAGCGTTGTTAGTTGCAGGTGAAAATTGAAGTTTGTTCCTTGTTGGAACATGGAGATGTTGTTCCTTGTTGGAACATGTCTATTTGGTTGGGATATCACAATATCTCTTATTTAATTAATGCATCTATATACTTGGTAAAGGGTGGAAGGCTCGGCCTTATGCCTGGTGTTTTGTTCCACTCTTGCCGCCCTAGTTTCCGTCATATCGGTGTTATGTTCCCGGATTTTGCGTTCCTTACGCGGTTGGGTTATAATGGGAACCCCTTGATAGTTCGCCTTGAATAAAACTCCTCAGCAAGGCCCAACATTGGTTTTACCATTCGCCACCTAGCCTTTTTTCCCTTGGGAGTCGTGCATCCCGCGGGTCATCTTTATTTTAACCCCCCCGGGCCAGTGCATCTCTAAGTGTTGGTCCAACTGAGCTATGTCCGGAGCTACCAGGGGCAACTCTGGGCTGGCCGACCCGACGTCTGGCTCATCCGGTGTGCCCTGAGAACGAGATATGTGCAGCTCCTATCGGGATTTGTCGGCACATCTGGGTGGGTTTGCTGGTCTTGTTTTACCATTGTCGAAATGTCTTGTAACCGGGATTCCGAGTCTGATCGGGTCTTCCCGCTAGAAGGAATATCCTTCGTTGACCGTGAGAGCTTGTGATGGGCTAAGTTGGGACACCCCTGCAGGGATTTGAACTTTCGAAAGTCGTGCCCGCGGTTATGGGCAGATGGGAATTTGTTAATGTCTGGTTGTAGAAAACCTGAAGTTGACCTTAATTAATATGCATCAACCGCGTGTGTAACCGTGATGGTCTCTTCTCGGCGGAGTCTGGGAAGTGTACACGGTGTTGGAGTTATGCTTGTCGTAGGTTGTTCTAGGATCACTTCTTGATCATAGTTGTTCGACCGTGCTTTTTCCTTCTCTTCTCACTCTCTTTTGCGAATAGGTTAGCCACCATATATGCTAGTCCCTTGCTGCAACTCCACATCATACCTTTACCTTACCCATAAGCTTAAATAGTCTTGATCGCGAGGGTTTGAGATTGCTGAGTCCCCGTGTCTCACAGATACTTCCAAAACCAGTTTGCAGGTGCCGATGATACCGTGCTGGTGACGCCACTAAGCTCAGGAGGAGCTCGATGAAGATCTTGCCCTTTGTGTTGTTTCGTTCTAGTTGATCAGTAGTGGAGCCCAGTCGGGACTATCGGGGATCTGTGTAGCTTTTGGGGTAGTCTTCTTGTATTTTGGGTTCCGTAGTCGGACCTTGATTGTATTTGGTTGATGTAAGGTTTTATTCATGTAATTGTGTGAAGTGGCGATCGTAAGCCAACTATGTATCTCTTTCCCTTATGTATTACATGGGTCGTGTGAAGATTACCTCACTTGCGACATTGCTTTCAATGCGGTTATGCCTCTAAGTCGTGCTTCGACACGTGGGAGATATAGCCGCATCGAGGGCGTTACAGACCGTTAGGCTTTTCGGTGGGACCAACATGATCAACTCAGTGGGACCGATGTGCTAGGGTTAGGGTAAAACCTCATCTCAGTTTGACCGATTACACAAACTCGGTGGGACCAATTTGGATAATAAGCGAAACAGAGAGTTGGTTAAGCAAACTCGGTGGGTCCGATTGAATATATCGGTGAGACCGAGATTATTGCAATAGGCAACAGAGAGTTTGCAAGCCCATCTCGGTGAGACCGAGATCCCATCGGTGTGACCGAATTGATTAGGGTTCGTGGCAATGACTATGTCTAGAGAACTCGGTGGCGCCGGATGGAAAATTTCGGTGGGGCCAAGTTTTACTTTTGGTTTGGGACATATGCGGATATGAGAAAGTGGTTGAGGTCTTTGGAGCACATCACTAAGCACATTGAGCAAGCAAGCCATTAAGAAACACCTCATCCCCTTTTAATAGTATTGGCTTTCCTATGGCTCAATCTGATCTTGGATCACTGAAAACAAAATGTAGAGTCTTGAGCGAATCTTTTGTCCTTAGCATTTTGAAGGGGTTCCACATCTTCTTGTCCACGCCACTCCGTTTGTTGAACTTATCTGAAATATACTAGATAAAACCATTAGTCTAACAAGAGATATGTTGACTTTAATTACCAAAACTACCCAGGGAGCACTTGTGCTTTCACATAACATATTCACTACATGATCCACATGCATGCAAAGTTGACACTCTTCCAATATTGTGGGATAATCATCAAACAGGGTCATGACCTCTCCAAGCCCACTTTTATCAAAAAATTTGTAAGATTGATCATTCTCCATAGTAGTGGGATCATTATTACCTAAAGTTTGGATTCTTCCAAACCCACTTTCAATATTATTGCAAACACTATTATCAATATCATATTCATCACGAGGCTTAGATAAATTTTGATGATCATAAGAATCATCACCCTAATCATGATCATTGCAACAAGTAGTAGACATAGAAAAATTAGCATCCACAAGCTTGGAGTTTTGCACAGTATGAACGCAATTGACATTAATAGAATTTATAATAACATCATTGCAATCATGCTTTTCATTCAGGGAGCTATCATGAACCACTTTATAAATTTATTCTTTTAACACTTCATCACAATTTTCAGATTCACGAATCTCAAGAAAAACTTCATAAAGATAATCTAGCAAACTCAATTCACTAGCAATTGGTTTGTCACGACTGGATCTTTTAAAAAGATTAGCAAGTGGATGAGGACCCATATCAATAGATTTTTTAGCAAGCGAAGATGCAAGAAAATAGAGGGCACATGGCAACACAAGCAAACATAAGATCAAACTAGAAAAAGGCAAACAAAAAAGAAGGCACATATTTTTGTGTTTTTGCAAAAACATTTTAGAAGTGGGGGAGATGAAAACAAGAGGCAAATGGCTAATAATGTAAATTGAAAGGAGGTGAGATTTGTGATTGGGTTCCTGATAGATGTTGATGATGTCTCCCCGGCAATGACCCCAGAAATTCCTTTTAATGCGGCTTGAGACTACGTCGGTATTTCCCCAAATAGGAAGGGATGATGTAGTACAACTCCGGTAGGTTGAAAGCACAAGTGTGATGTCTACTACACAACCTTCTTCTTCTAGACACTGTTGGGCTTCCAAGTGCAGAGGTTTGTAGGACAGTAGCAAATTTCCGTCAAGTGGATGACCTAAGGTTTATCAATCTGTGGGAGGCATAGGATGAAGATGGTCTCTCTCAAACAATCCTGCAACCAAATAGCAAAGAGTCTCTTGTGTCCCCAACAAACCCAATACAATGTTAAATTGTATAGGTGCACTAGTTCGGCGAAGAGATGGTGATACAAGTGCAATATGGATAGTAGATAAAGGTTTTTGTAATCTGAAAATATAAAAATAGCAAGGTAGCAAGTGGTAAAAGTCACCGAAAAAGGTATTGCAATGCCTTTAAACAAGGCCTAGGTTTCATACTTTCACTAGTGCAAGTTCTCTCAACAATAATAACATAACTGGATCATATAACTATCCCTCAACATGCAATAAAGAGTCGCTCCAAAGTCACTAATAGCGGAGAACAAACGAAGAGATTATTGTAGGGTACGAAACCACCTCAAAGTTATCCTTTCTGATCGATCTATTCAAGAGTCCGTATTAAAATAACATGAAGCTATTCTTTCTGTTAGATCTATCCTAGAGTTCGTACTAGAATAACACCTTAAGACACAAATCAACCAAAACCCTAATGTCACCTAGATACTCCAATGTCACCTCAAGTATCCGTGGGTATGATTTTACGATATTCATCTATTCAACCAACACAAAGAACTTCAAAGAGTTCCCCAAAGTTTCTCTCGGAGATTCAAGACTAAAACGTGTGCCAACCCCTATGCATAGATTCCCAAGGTCATGGAACCCGCAAGTTGATCACCAAAACATACATCAAGTGAACCAATAGAATACCCCATTGTCACCACGGGTATCCAACACAAAACATACATCAAGTGTTCTTAAATCTTAAAAAGACTCAATCTGATAAGATAACTTCAAAGGGAAAACTCAATCCATTACAAGAGAGTAGAGGGGGAGAAACATCATAAGATCCAACTATAATAGCAAAGCTCGCGATACATCAAGATCGTGCGAATCAAGAACACGAGAGAGAGAGAGAGAGAGATCAAACACATAGCTACTGGTACATACCCTCAGCCCCGAGGGTGAAAGACTCCTTCCTCGTCATGGAGAGCGCCGCGATGATGAAGATGGCCAACAGAGTGGGATTCCCCCCTCCGGCAGGGTGCCGGAACGGGTCTAGATTTGTTTTCGGTGGCTGCAGAGGCTTGCGGCAGTGGAACTCCCAATCCAGGTTATGTTCTGGAAGTTTGGGAATATATAACAGGTTTTTGCATTAGGAACAAGTCAGGGGGGTCTCCGAGGTGGCCACGAGGTAGGGAGGCACGCCCAAGGGGGTAGGGCACGCCCCCCAACATTGTGGGTGCCTCGGGACTCTTCTGGCCATCTCCGATACTCCGTGGGCTTCTTCTGGTCCAAAAATTATCTCCGTGAAATTTCAGGTCAATTGGACTTCCTTTGGTTTTCCTTTTCTGTGATACTCAAAAATGAGGAAAAAACAGAAACTGACACTGGGCTCTAGGTTAATAGTTAGTCCCAAAAATCATATAAATGCATATAAAACTTCCTAGATGGATAATATAATCGCATGGAACAATAAAAAAATTATAAATACATTGGAGATGTATCAAAGTGCTCCCTCGGTGGTTTTGGTAATTAATGTCAACATATCTCTTGTTGGACTAATACTTTTATCTAGTATATTTCAGATGAGTTCAACAATGGAGTGGCTTGGAAAAGAGGATGTGGAACCCCTTCTAGATCCTATGGATAGAAGATTGGCAAAATCTCAAAAGCTCAAGGCTGTGCATTTTCATTTTAGTGATCCAAGATCACATTGAGTCCATAGGAAAGCCAATACTATTAAAAGGGGATGAGGTGTTGCTTAATATCCTGCTAGCTCAAAGTGCTTAGTGATATGCTCCAAAGCCCTCAACCACTTTCTCATATCCACATATGTGCCAAACCAAAAGTCAAACTCGGCCCCACCGATTTGATCTATCCGGCGCCACCGAGTTCACTTTACATAGCCACTACTAGAAATCCTAGTCACTTCGTTCTCACTGATGGGATCTTGGTCTCACCGAGATGGGATCACAAACTCTGTGTTACCTCTTGCAATAATCTCGGTCCCACCGAGATAAGCAATCGGTCCCATCGAGTTTGCCTGACCAACTCTCTGTTTTGCTTATTACCAAAATCGGTCCCACTGAGTTTTAGTAATTGGTCAAACCGAGTTGAGGTTGTACCCTAACACTAGCACATCATTCCCACCGAGTTGATCATATCGGTCCCACTGAAATGCCTAACGGTCACATTATGAACTGAATCGGCCTGACCGAGTTTTCTGATTTGGTCCCACCGAGTTTGGTAAATTGTGTGTAATTATTAGATTTTGTGTGGAGGCTATAAATACCCCCTCCACCCACTCTTCATTTCGTGGAGAGAGCCATCAGAATGTGCCTACACTTCCAGCATATATTTTTTGAGAGAGAACCACCTACTCATGTGTTGAGACCAAGATATTCCATTCCAACCATATGAATCTTGATGTCTAGCCTTCCCCAAGTTGCTTTCGACTCAAATCATCTTTCCACCAAATCCAAATCTATGAGAGAGATTTGAGTGTTGGGGAGACTATCATTTTAAGCATAAGAGCAAGGAGTTCATCATCAACACACCATCTATTACCTTTTGGAGAGTGGTGTCTCCTAGATTGGATAGGTGTCTCCGTCAAGATTGTGGAGTTGAACCAAGGAGTTTGTACGGGCAAGGAGATCGCCTACTTCATGAAGATCTACCCTAGTGAGGCAAGTCCTTCGTGGGTAATGGCCATGGTGGGATAGAGAAGGTTGCTTCTTCTTGGACCCTTCATGGGTGGCGCCGTCCGTGGACTCGCGCAACTGTTACCTTTCGTGGGTTGAAGTCTCCATCAACATGGATGTATGATAGCACCACATATCGGAATCACGCCAAAAATCTCCGTGTCTCCAATTGCATTTGCACACTCCAATACCATCCCTTTACTTTCTTGCAAGTTGCATGCTATACTTTCCGCTGCTCATATACTCTTGCCATGATTGCTTGAAATGTAATATGAATGGTTAAACTTGTGCTAAAACTCCACCTTAACTTAAAGAAATTAAAAACTGCTACTTTTTGTTGCTAAGAGTCTATCCACCCCCCTCTAGACATCGGTTTCCATTGCTTTGGTTTAAACACCTTTGGAGGAAGACGGATGAGTCTACGTTGGGGAGTCTTAGACGTAGAGTGCCTATACTTGATGGAGAGTTCTTTCATTAATGGAAAATTGAGATGCTTGAGATTTTCAATGAATATCATTTGAACAAGTACATTACTAGCCCTTGTGCACACCATGTTGATACTTTGCATCCTACCCTTGATGAGTCTATTGACATGATCCGTAATCTTAGAACTGCCAATCTAATCACTGGAGGATTACATAGAAACTTGATTGGTAGCTTGCCTGCTCTTGATTGTGCCTATACTATATGGAGATTTCTTGAGGAATGATTTCCAAACTACTCCTTGTGAAACTTAGATGAAATTCTTCGTAAGTCTATAGCCTTGTGTAAAATGAGTTTCCAATGATCCCAAATTTGGTGACTGTCTATTTGAGCTTACTAATCTTACGCATGCCAAAGGAGATGTTGGAATCATTAGCAATATCATCTACGATGCCATTAGAATTCATAAAGATGACTATTGTGATGACCATTTATCTAATGAATTACCCTATCTAGGAATTGATCCATCACAAGACGATGTTGAACATGGATACTATGATGAGGATGATGATAGTGACTTTGATCTCGATGAGTCTATGAGACACTTTGGTCTTATGGCTAATCTTCGCGGCTACATGGCTGGAGGAAAGGAATGGGTTCTTGATAGTGGGTGTACTGATCACATGACCGGAGACAAGGATATGTTTTGTGAGCTTTCTGAAAATGACGGCCCTTGAAATTATGTGACTTTTGGTGACAACTCTAAGGGTAAGGTGGTTGGCCTTGGTAAGGTGGCCATCTCACATGATAGCTCCATAAAAATATTATGCTCATTGGATCTCTTGGATATAATCTACATTCCGTATCTAGACTTGCTGGCTTTGGTTTCAATGTCCTATTTACTGAAGTAGATTGCCAAGTGTTTTGTAGAGATAACCACAATATGGACTTTACCGGTTTACGCAGAGGTGATCTTTACGTTGTTGATTTCACTAAACAGGGTCAACCTAGAACTTGCTTAATTTGCCAAATCTTCTAAAGGTCGGTTGTGGAATAGAAGGTTATGTCACGTGGGCATGCGAAATCTTGATAAGCTAATTAAAGGTGATCATATCCATGTAGTGAAAGATGTTATATTTGAGAAGGACAGATTGTGAAGTGCTTGTCAAGCAGGAAAACAAGTTGGAGGAAGTCACCCCGTGAAGAACATCATGACCACAAGAAGACCGCTCGAGCTACTTCATATGGATATCTTTGGTCCCAACGCCTACAAAAGTCTCGGTGGTAACTTATTTGGTCTAGTCATAGTCGATGATTTTTCAAGATTTACGTGGGTGTTCTTTCTTGATGATAAATCGCAGGTCCAAAAGATCTTCAAGAACTTCGCCAGGAAGGCCCAAAATCAATTTGAAGTGAAGATCAAGAAGGTTCAAAGTGACAACGGAACGAAGTTCAAGAACGCAAATGTGGATACCTTTCTTGACAAAGAAGGGAATTCACACGAGTTCTCGGCTACGTACACACCTCAACAAAATGGAGTTGTTGAGAGGAAGAACCGAACTCTTATTGAGATGGCAAGCACGATGCTTGATGAGTACAAGACGCCAAAACACTTTTGGGCGGAAGCGGTTGAGACAGCTTGTCATGCAACAAATCACTTGTATCTTCACAAGCTACTCGGAAAAATGGCATATGATCTTCTTACCGGTAACAAACCCCAAGTTGGATACTTTCGAGTATTTATCTCAAAGTGCTACTTTCTTGTTAAGCATTGTCGTTCTAAATTTTCTCCTAACTCTCATGAGGGTTTCCTACTTGGTTATGGCTCAAACTCTCACACTTACCGTGTCTACAACAATTTCACCCGAAAGGTTGAAGAGACGGTAGATGTGAAGTTTGATGAATCTAACGGCTCGCAAGTAGAGCAATTGCCAATTGACGTAGGAGACAAAGACCCTTCGGACGCAATCCAAGACTTGTCTATTGGCAAGATTCATCCAACGGAGGTGAAGGAGAGTACCTCGCCCGTACAAGTGGAAGCTTCTACCTCACGACAAGGTGAACCAAGAGTTGACATGGAAACATCCACAAGTGGAACACACCAAGATGAAGAAAACGAGGAAGTACACAAAGATGAACCTCATCAACCTCCTTCTCCACTTCTACAAGAGAACGACAACGTCAACAACGAAGAAGGCCCAAAAGAAGAACGAGATGATGAAGAAGATGCTCCACCCGGAACCAAACAAAAGCTCCCACGAGTTCGTGCAAGAGTCTCAAGAGACCACCCCATCGAACAAATCTTCAATCATATCCAAACCGGGAGAATCACTCGCTCTAAAACTCGTTTGGCTAATTTTTGTGAACATTATTCATTCATCTCTAGCATTGAACCTATGAAGGTTGAAGAAGCATTGGAAGATTCGGATTGGATAAATGCCATGCACGAAGAGCTACACAACTTTGAGATAAACCAAGTGTGAACATTGGTCGAGAAGCCCGACAACAACCACAACATCATTGGTACCAAATGGGTGTTTCTCAACAAGCAAGACAAATATGGACAAGTCATTCGCAACAAAGCACGTCTCGTTGCCCAAGGCTACATTCAAGTCGAAGGTATGGACTATGGTGACACATATGCCCCCGTTGCTAGATATGAGTCCATCTGCATCTTACTTGCAAATGCTAATCGCCATGATTTCACCTTGTACCAAATGGACATTAAAAGTGCTTTTCTAAATGGAGAAATTGAGGAGCAAGTTTATGCTAAACAACCTCCCAGCTTTGTTAATCCTAAGAAACCCGATCGTGTTTACAAACTCCACAAAGCTCTTTATGGTCTTAAACAAGCTCCTAGAGCATGTTATAAATGCTTGACCAAGTTCCTTATTGAAAACGATTTTCAGATTGGAAAGGTTGATTCTACTCTTTTCACTAAAAGGGTTAATGGTGAATTATTTGTGTGCCAAATTTATGTTGATGATATCATATTTGGTTCAACTAACCCTAATTTTAGTGAAAAGTTCGGAAAGCTAATGTCGGAGAAGTTTGACATGTCTATGATGAGTGAACTCAAGTTCTTTCTTGGGATGCAAATCAAGCAAACCAAGGAAGGCACCTTTGTTTTTCAAACAAAGTACACCAAGGACTTATTCAAGAAGTTCAACATGCAAGAAAGCAAAGGTATTAAAACTCCCATGCCTACTAGTGGACATCTCGACTTGACCAAGGATAGCAAAGCAGTTGACCAAAAGGTTTATCGCTCAATGATTGGTTCATTGTTATATCTATGTGCCTCTCGTCCCGATATTATGCTAAGTGTGTGCATGTGTGCACGATATCAAGCGGCTCCTAAAGAATGTCATCTTAAGGCTGTGAAAAGGATAGTGAGATACCTAATTCATACACCAAATTTTGGCATTTGGTATCCTAAGAGGTCTTCTTTTGATCTTGTTGGCTATTCCGACTCAGACTCTGCCGGTGACAAGGTTGATATAAAGTCCACTTCGAGTACTTGTCAATTTCTTGGTAGATCTCTTGTGTCTTGGTCCTCCGAGAAACAAAACTCGGTATCCTTATCCACCGCCTAAGCAGAATACATTTCCGCGGGTTCATGTTGTGCTCAATTACTTTGGATGACTCGAACTCTTAAAGATTTTGGGATCTATGTGAAACATGTTCCATTGCTTTGTGATAATGAAAGTGCTATTAAGATTGCTCACAATCCCGTGCAACATTCTCAAACTAAGCATATTTAAGTTCGTCATCATTTCATTCGAGATCATGTTTCCAAAGGGGACATTGATCTTAAGCATGTTCGTACCGATAAGAAATTGGTGGATATATTCACCAAATCTCTTGATAAGAAAGTATTTTATCATTTGAGAGGTGAATTGAACATCATTGATGCTTCAAACTTGGAGTAGAAACTCCATTTGGATACATGCAAGGCATGAGCCTTTAACTAAACCTTGATAGTTCTCTTATGATGATGATCATATGTCTTGGATATATTTGCACCCTTGCATGCTATCTAACCCTTGTAGGTACTTGGATGAATCAAAATCTATGAGATTGCAAATCACTCGCCTCTTGAGCAATCTGTACATCACCAAGTCTCCACAATATGGGGGTTGAAGACAAGGACGCATGAAACCCTTCAACATATCCTTTGACCATTTCCATATATCAAATTTTATTTGGTATCAAATTCATGACTGTTATCTTGGATACACAAGTGCTCTTCCTTGCTAGACTAACCCATGTAGGTATATGAACTCGTGCTCCCAATCATTGATGAGCTACATCAACCTTGAGCATACCACACAAGTTCAACTACATTATCAAGTTGAACACCACCACCCAAGGTCTGTTATTCCATCTTAGAGAATCTTTACCCCAAGTCATGGGTCAAAGTAACTCAATAAGATGCGAATACATCAAATGCTTAAACGAAAAATGGTAACCCCATTTTGAGCTTAAAAGACGAGTATGATCTATGATCAAGTGTTCTCACTTGACTCCTCAGTCAATATACTCGAACATAGGTGACTTTGTCACCGACCAATTCCAGATGAAGTTCTTTAGTGTTTCTCCGTGTTCTTGCATACTTCATCTAGATTTCTTTTATTTGTTTTGTTCTGCATTCCCTGCATCTAATTCATTGCACATCTTTCAGTTAATTCCTTGCAAATCTTTGTGAGATCTTATTTGCCTAGTGAGCTGTGGTGACAAATGTTCTCTCTGTGTTGAACTCAGTCACACTGATCTGTCGCTTTCGGTCAAACCGAACCATTTCGGTGCCACCAAAGAGTACAACTCGGTGTTAACGATTTTACTGTAGAGAAGACAATTTTCCACTTGGATCTTGCATTTTTACTCCAGCTCCACTCAATGATTCTTGTCCTCTACCAGCATCACACTCTATATGCTACTTTGCTTTGTGACTCAAGGACCAAACCTATTTTGACTCACAGTCCAGAAGATCCCTTTGTGGAAATTGATGTCAAAGGGGGAGTGTTGGTGTCAAAACCGGCGGATCTCGGGTAGGGGGTCCCTAACTGTGTGTCTAAGGAGGATGGTAACAGGAGGCAGGGAACATGATGTTTAACCCAGGTTCGGGCCCTCTTGATGGAGGTAAAACCCTACGTCCTACTTGATTTATTCTTGATGATATGAGTATTAAAAGAGTTGATCTACCACGAGATCGGAGAGGCTAAACCGTAGAAGCTAGCCTATAGTATGATTGTATGTTGTCCTATGGACTAAAACCCTCCGGTTTATATAGACACCGGAGGGGGCTAGGGTTACACAAGGTCGGTATCAAAGGAGGAGATATACATATCCATATTGCCTAGCTTGCCTTCCACGCCAAGTAGAGTCTCATCCGGACATGAGACGAAGTCTTCAATCTTGTATCTTCATAGTCCAACAGTCCGGCCAAAGGATATAATTCGGCTGTCCGGATACCCCCTAATCCAGGACTCCCCCAGTAGCCCCCGAACCAGGCTTCAATGACGATGATTTCGGCGTGCAATGTTGTCTTCTGCGCCCAATAAGGGCTTTCTCCTACGTGTCAAATGAATACGAGGCGCTGGGGCATTTTTACATTTGCCCCCTACCCAGATAAATAAATAGTCTATTAAAGGGATGGGGATCCTTAGATCTGATCCATACCATCCTCCCCCAGCGAGAATCCATCAGAGCGTGTTTCGGAAAGATCCATTCCAGCATGGCCGACCTCTGCAGCTCCTCCTCCCGCGCCTGTAGCCCTAAGCTCGGTGATTGGGAGAGGTGTTCAGTCCCGCACAGTCGATTAGTCGAACTGCAGACTAAGGGATTTCTCCCTCCGGCGTATATGGTGCCCGTTCGAGCCGGGCTTGCCACCTACAATGGCGGGGAGAAAGCGGAGATCTTTCCATGTCCCTCTATGGGGGAACAGGTCTGCCTTGTTCCCTATTTATTAATGGGACTCCGATTTCCAATTCATCCGTTCCTTCGCGGGCTCCTGGAGTTCTACGGCCTCCAGTTACACAATTTCACCGCTGCCTCCATTCTACATATCGCCGGCTATGTTGCTCTCTGCGAGTTGTTCCTGGGCTGCGAGGCTCACTTCGAGCTATGGAAAAGGCTATTTTGCCTCGTCCCTCGCACGTAGAGGGGGTCACTTTATCAAGTGGGCGGAGCCGAAATATGGCGCATCGCCGGTACCGGATACCTGTCTAGTACCCCGAAGAAGTCGTCCAAAGACTGTCCTTCAGAATGGTTTTATATGGAGGACGTTCCCCTTCCAGACCCTATTCGGCGGGGTCTTCCTGAGTTCAACAATGCTCCTCTGAAGAAACGCCAAAGTTGGCGCCCATGGAGCCCCCAGGTGGAAGACAATGGAGAAGTCCTCTATCTGATGAATCGGATTAAAGTACTGGCTCAATCAGGATTGACAGTAATCGAAGTTATGTCGATTTGCAGAATGCGGGGAGTGCAACCACTTCAATATCATGGGCACCCCTTGTGGTGTTTTAACAGGGCGGATGATGCACCCGCTGTGGGTGTAAGGGTCCAGACCATGCTGCTACTCTAGCGAAAATTCTGTCCGAACTATTCAAGGGAGAGGAAGAGGAGTTCACCCGCATCAAGCAACGGGATGGATTCTCCATGTACAATCCTCCAAGCTGGGTAAGTTATATCTCCTTACCCCCATTTTTCCCGCATTCTTTGTCGTAAGTATTCACCTCGCCACTTTGCGGCAGGAACTGTGAAAAGCCATAAAGGAGGTCAGCAACCCTTCTCCACAACCAGAGGACCCTGGCCGGGCCCACGACTCCAGACTTGAAGAAGATACGGTTATATTCGTGGAGCTGATAAACGGGCAGTTCTATCAGTTAAGCTGCGATGATGCCATGGTGGTCATCATGGCCGACTATTCCAGACTGCTCCCTGCATCGCACGTAAGAAAAAACAAAAATCCCAACTCCAAAAACTAGGATCCCCTTTTAGACACTTCACCCACCATATACATATGGCATTTTTATAGGGAAGGCATTCGGGACGCCCTGCCGAACCCGCAGCAACTCGCCAACAAGAGGCACCGAGGCCGGGTAGGCCAAAAAGGAAGGCGGTCGGGACGGAGACGCCGACGCAAAGGTATAACAAAAACACCGTTCTGTGGTTGTCGTATTTCTCGAAATGTAATGACGCCCGTGTTTCTTTAACAGAAAAAACGCTCGCCAGAATATGTCCGACGATGTTACTAATCACGCTTCCACCAGTCGGGCGCCAGGACCGGACATAGAGGCGGAAGCCGATATGGGGCAGACACCGGATAATCCCCCTACAGAGGGTGAAGATAGATTATCCGCTACAAACTCAGAAGTGGAAAGCGCCATGAATCATAGGCGCCGCCGGGCCGTACTCCATGATGCTTGTTTCTCACCAGAGGCATTTGATGCCTTCAATTCTGGAGAGGCGTACCTCCGAGCTGCTCAAGATGGTCTTGCCAAAGCCACGGATCAGTATGTAAAGGATGTACGGGTAAGTACATCTGATGATTTATATGTATCAGTAGCCCCTGAGACTTGAAATAGTTAGCAGAACTGATTTAAGGATCATCTTTATTGTGCAGGTTCTTAGAGAGAAGAATACTAGGCTGTCACACGAGCTAGAGGAATGCAAGACCCAACTGCGGGCCGCTGTTGCCGCATTGCAGGAACCGAATAACTCACTCGCTGGTAATATTTACTTTAAAGAATGATGGTTACCATATAGTCTGTGGCGTGGCTGTAGATCTAACAATAGATGTTGCAGATGAATCTGGAGAAAATCTGGAGGACCAGCATGTCGTGCGACAGCTAGAGGCCGGCAAACGCGTGCTGACTGAGGTTAGGTGGGAGAAAAACAATCTCCAAGACTCCAATATCAAGCTGAGAGTGGAACTAAAAGACGTTCGAGCCCAGCTTGCAGACTCCGAGAAGGAGAATAAGCGACTTTGGCGCGGCATTTTCAGTAAGTGCTTGAACAAATCCTTTTAAAGGAGTTCGGCGAAGAAGCTGACTAACAGTGTTATGTCTGTAGGTATGCTGACGGGTCATCCCATGGAGGAAATGCCTGGGTCTGCGGGTGATCTTCTATCCGAGCTCTCACATCTGCACGAACAAGTTCGGTAGGTGATGCAAGGTGTTTCCCAGGCCTTCAGCCATCCGCCTCCCTGCTAGAAGGCATTGCAGAGCTTACGGAGAAGCTCAAGGGAGCACGGTGGCGCTTCCGATTATGGAAGATATCGGCCTGCCGACAAGGTGCCAGAGAAGCCTGGGCCATGGTGAAGACGCGGTATACCAAAGCTAACCCAAATCACATGGCCGAGGTCGGACCTATGGGGCCCGACGGAAAAGAAATCCCCGTTAGCTTAGTTTATGGGCAAGTAGAATTAGCCGCAAAGTATTCCCAATAGGATTGTAGGCTATACCGCCTGTTGGATGGTATAGAAGAGGAATTTAGTCAGTCTGCATGACTATGTAATTAAAGTGACATGTATAATGCCTTCTAGCCGGATTGTAGATCATTTGTCTTGGCGGACCTTTTCACTTCAACCTCGGGACCTGATAGTACGAAGTGTATTCAAATACCCGCTCAGTTATATAAGAACCGGGGTATGCGTGGATACCAGGCGTAGGGGTCATTAGTGCTTGAACGGACAAGTGCCCAACTAGTTATGTTATATTACATGGGTAGTAAGAAACATCTTCCAGGGAGAATAGTTCCGTTAAGGGTTCCTTTCCCTGGGTATGCATGCCCTAAAGTGCATGTCCGGACTGCGATAAGAAACGCAGGAAAAAACATCTGGGGGTAGATATGGAAAATAAAAAATCATCTTTTGTTCACCGACCGAATATTCCCTAAGAATGCTAGCTTTCGGCTTCACCCAGTCTGAGGTACACATCCGGCTGACCCGGCAGTAACAATCACAGAGGTGCTCCCCTTATGCCCTAGCAGAATTAACGGGAACGTAGGGCATAAATACAACAGCCAAACAACCCAGCTTGGCCAAAACTTAAGTCATATCGATGCATATAATGGCGAAAAAAAGGTACATGCGGAAGTATAACACATGTGCGGGGCATGATGCCTAGATAAATAATTAAGCTTCTGTGAAGGAAGCCCCCATGTATGATGAGCGCGGCTAGCGCATCTATAATGTGCAAGCGAGGCACAAGTTGGCCCTTGAAGGCCTGGAGAAAGAATAAAAGAAAGAAAGAAAGAAAAACAAGACAGATAATGTATATGCAAAAAATGGACATAGGAAGGGGACGAACATAGAGTCTGGCACTAGGGGTAGAATCTTCGGAGCTAGGCCGCATTCCATGGGTTTAGCTCGAGTCGATTAGTCAATGCATCCCGCACTCGGTATGCTCCACCGGTCAGAACTTGGTCAATAATGAAGGGACCTTCCCAGTTGGGCTCGAGCTTGTTCTTTTTCTTATCCGGCGGTCGTAGAACTAGTTCGCCAATGTTATAAGTTTTGGCCCGTACTTCTCTGCTTTGGTACCTGCGAGCCTATTGCTGATAAAATGCGGAACGGCTTTTGCTACGTCGCGCTCCTCCTCCAGGGTGTCCAGACTGTCCTGCCGATCGAGCTCGACTTCTCTTTCTTCGTACATGCGCACCCAAGGTGAGTCATGAATTATGTCACAAGGCAAGACTGCCTCTGCACTGTACACCATAAAGAAGGGTGTATATCTAGTACTATGATTCGGCGTGGTCCGCAGCCCCCAGAGTATGGAGTCGAGCTCCTCTACCCAGTGCCTGTTAGACTCCGTTAAGGAACGCACTAATCTGGGTTTAATGCCGCTCATTATAAGACCGTTGGCTCGCTCAACTTGGCCATTGGTTTCTGGGTGATAGATTGAAGCATAATTGAGCTTGATGCCCATTTTGCTGCACCAGAGTTTTACCTCATCGGCAGTGAAATTCGTGCCGTTGTCCGTGATGATGCTGTGGGGGACGCCATAACGGTGTACGACCCCGGATATGAAGTCTATCACTGGTCCGGATTCGGCTGTTTGAATAGGTTTGGCCTCTATCCATTTGGTGAATTTACCCACCATGACCAGTAAGTATTTTTTCTTGTGGGTTCCCCCTTTAAGGGGTCCAACCATGTCAAGCCCCCAGACCGCAAAGGGCCACGTAATGGGGATTGTTTGGAGGGCGGTGGGTGGCATGTGGCTTTGATTTGCAAAGAGCTGGCAACCGGCGCAACATTCGACCAAGTCCTGTGCATCTGCCCGGGCCGTTGGCCAATAGAATCCTATACGGAAGGCCTTGCTTACAAGAGCCCGGGCTGCGGCGTGGTGACCGCTGAGTCCGGCGTGGATTTCTGTCAAAAGGTTCCGCCCTTCCTCTTCGGAGATGCACCTTTGAAGGACTCCGGTAGTGCTTTTTTTATACAATTCTCCCTCATGGACCCTATAGGCCTTAGATCGCCGCACTATGCAACGTGCCTCATTTTGGTCCTCCGGAAGTTGCTGCCTAGTTAGGTAGGCCAGGAATGGTTCTGTCCACGGGGCTATGATGGCCATTATTACATGGGCTGAAGGTGTTATTTCGGTGGCGGACCCTCCGATTGTGTCAGAGTGTTCGGTATCGGGCATTTTGGCCGGGTCCGGACTATTGTTACCGGTGTCCCCTTCCCATACTACAGATGGCTTGAATAGCCTCTCCAGAAATATGTTGGGGGGGACCACATCATGTTTTGCGCTGATGCGGGCGAGGACATCCGCCGCCTGATTGTTTTCCCAAGCCACATGGTGAAATTCGAGCCCCTCGAACCGAGCTGACATTTTTAGGACGGCGTTTTGGTAGGCCGCCATTTTCGGATCCTTAGCGTCAAAGTCTCCATTTATTTGGCATATTGGGAGGTTTGAATCTCCACACACCTCCAGGCATTGAATGCCCATGGAGACTGCCATCCGAAGACCATGCAACAGAGCTTCGTATTCGGCTGCGTTGTTGGAGTCTGTATACAATATTTGTAGTACATACTGAATGGTATCTCCGGTTGGGGACGTCAGGACGACGCCAGCCCCTAGAACAGCCAACATTTTAGAACCATCGAAGTGCATGATCCAATTGGAGTATGCGCCGTACTCTTTAGGGAGTTCGACCTCCGTCCATTCGGCGACAAAGTCGGCGAATACTTGCGACTTAATGGCTCGTCGAGGTTTGTATGTTATGTCGAACGGGAGGAGCTCAGTGGACCATTTAGCAATCTGGCCTGTAGCGTCGCGGTTGTTTATAATATCATTAAGTGGCACTTCCGAGGCTACTGTAATCGAACACTCTTGAAAGTAGTGTCGCAGCTTCCGGGATGCCATGAATACCTCATAGGCTATCTTTTCATAATGTGGGTACCGTGATTTCCATGGAGTGAGGACAGTGGATACATAGTATACTGGCATTTGAAGAGGGAATTTATGTCCGTCAGCTTCTCGTTCGACAACGAGCACTGCGCTTACAGCTTGATGAGTTGCCGCAATGTACAACAGCATTGGTTCGCCGATGTTTGGTGCGGCCAGGATTGGGTTGGTTGCCTAAATGGCCTTTATTTCTTCCAATCCAGCTGTGGCAGCGTCCGTCCAGTTGAAGTGTTCGGTGCACCAAAGGAGGTGATAAAGGGGTAAAGCCTTTTCTCCTAAGCGGGAGATAAAGCGGCTTAGAGCCGCCACGCATCCAGTTAAATTCTGGATTTGCTTGAGGTCTGTTGGGGTAGCCAACTGTGACAAAGCTCGGATTTTGGCCGGATTAGCTTCAATACCTCTACTTGAGACGATGAAACCCAGGAGCTTTCCGGCTGGTACGCCGAAAATGCATTTTTCCGGATTGAGCTTGATGTCATATGTTCGGAGGTTGTCGAATGTGAGCCTCAAGTCGTCTATCAAAGAGTCAACATGTTTGGTTTTGATGACCACATCATCTACGTATGCCTCTACTATTTTGCCGATTTGTTTCTCCAGACATGTCTGAATCATGCGTTGATATGTTGCGCCGGTGTTTTTGAGCCCAAAAGGCATTGTGTTGAAACAAAAGGGACTGTATGGTGTGATGAACGCCGTTGCGGCTTGGTCAGACTCCGCCATCTTGATTTGGTGGTAACCGGAGTATGCGTCGAGGAAACACAATGACTCGTGTACTGCAGTAGCATCGATAATTTGATCTATGCGGGGGAGGGGGAAGGGATCCTTTGGGCAAGCTTTATTGAGGTCCTTGAAATCGACACAAAGGCGCCAGGTTTTATCCTTCTTTCGTACCATCACCAGGTTTGCTAGTCAGTCCGGGTGTTTTATTTCTCTGATGAATCCGGCCTCCAATAACTTGGCTAGTTCCTCTCCCATGGCCTGTCTCTTAGGTTCAGAGAAACGCCGAAGAGCTTGCTTGACCGGCTTGAATCCCTTTAGGATATTGAGGCTATGCTCGGCCAGCCTGCGTGGGATTCTTGGCATGTCTGATGGATGCTAGGCGAATATGTCCCAATTCTCGCACATGAACTCTCGTAGTGCGGCGTCCACGGCGGGGTTTAACTGTGCCCCGATGGAGGCTGTTTTTGTAGGGTCCGTTGGGTGGACTTGAAATTTGACTATTTCATCCGCTGGTTTAAAAGAGGTGGAATTGGATCTCTTATCGAGTATAACGTCGTCCCTGTCCACTGTGGAGCGTAGCGTGGTTAATTCCTCGGTCGAGAGGGCTTCGGATAATGCCTCGAGGGCCAGTGCGGCTGTTTTGTTTTCGGCGCGGAGTGCTATGTCCGGATCACTCGCGGGGGTGATGATTCCGTTGGGACCGGACATTTTGAGCTTCATGTACCCATAATGGGGTACGTCTTGGAAGATCGTGAACGCCTCACATCCTAAAAGGGCATGGTATCCACTGCTGAACGGGGCCACTTGAAATGTAATTTCTTCGGACCTATAGTTCTATGGCGTATCGAATACCACATCAAGTGTGATTTTCCCAGCGCATCGTGCCTCCCGACTGGGTATGATTCCCCTGAAGGTTGTGCTACTTTGCTGAATGCAGTTCCAGTCTATTTCCATTTTTTGAAGAGTTTCCTCATAGATGAGGTTTAATCCGCTGCCACCGTCCATGAGTACTTTGGTGAGTTGAAAGCCGTCCACAATTGGACCAAGGACCAGTGCGGCTGGTGCTCGGGCTGTTCAGAATTTAAGTTCGTCACTGACATTGAAAGTTATAGCTGTGTCACTCCATGGATTTATTGCTGCTACGTGGCAGATTTCGGCCATGCCGCGGAGTGTTCGCTTGCACCTATTATTTGACGCGAAAGTCTCAAAGACTGTTAACACCGTATTGTTATCCACGTGATGGTGCTCTGTGGCGTTTGGGATAAGAAGATCCTCACCACTTTTGGCCACCTGCCGGAGTATCCAACATGCTCTAAGGCTGTGCGTTGGTATTGCATCTGCTGTACTATGAATTTTGCAGGGTCCGTTAAGCCATCCCTCCAGTACGGTTCCATGCCCTGTTGAGGGTTTTTGTTTCTTTGCAACTAGCTCGGGTGTCTTATGATAGTGCACCCTTTTACTTCGGACTGGTTGTATATTCGGGACTGGATTATCCCAAAATTTCGTTTCGGTTTTCCAGGCGCTTTCCATCGCATAGTACTTTCGTACTATGGACGCCAAATCAGCGAAGCATGATATGTCAGGCGACTTAAGGCGTTAAGGATTCCCTTGTCCGTGCAATTATTGCAAAAAAGTGAGACTGCATCTTCCTCGCGACAGTCCTTAACCTTGTTCATCATAAGGAGGAATCTGGCCCAATAATGATGTACTTTTTCATGGGGCTCTTGCCTAATGTGGGAAAGATAGTTTATGTCTAGGTGGGTGGGTGGATTTGAGTCCGAACCCCTACCCGATCTGAGACCCAGAGGCCGAGGAGTTTCCAATCTTGGAAGTTTGGGTTCCGGAGTGTTTCCCGATAAGTCTGGCCCGCTAACTGATTCTAGGTTCAGCGCTTGGGTAATGTCCTCCTGTAAGCGGGTATCCGGCTCGGAGAGCTCAGGAATTCGGACATAGTTAGTCCTCAAAATTTAGGAAGAGTTGCCGCATTGTTCCTCCACCACCGCAACGTGATGGGTGACCGATGGAGAGTTAATCTCCCTTTGATCAGGTTTAAGCCCAATCCGATCATAGTCCTTAGCGACTCCCAAGGCGGCGATGCGATCCAAGAGTTTGTTTAGGGAAGAGAGCTCCATTGGATCCATCTGCTCGGTGAATTCCGAGCCAACGTGGAGGCTGTTTTTGATGACCCGAGAAGTCATCGTCGGTGCAGCGGCTGAACAAGCAGTCATGACGAAACTGCCTAGCTGGAGAGTTTGGACGACAGCCAGAGCTCCCCCGGCGGTAATGTTGCTTTTAACAACGAGATGAGGCATCCTTCCTTACGGCGACGTCATAGAGGAACTCTCAATGGAAGCACCAATGTCGGTGTCAAAACCGGCAGATCTCGGGTAGGGGGTCCCGAACTATGCGTCTAAGGTGGATGGTAACAGGAGGCAGGGGACACGATGTTTTACCTAGGTTCGGGCCCTCTTGATGGAGGTAAAACCCTACGTACTGCTTGATTTATTCTTGATGATATGAGTATTACAAGAGTTGATCTACCACGACATCGGAGAGGCTAAACCCTAGAAGCTAGCCTATAGTATGATTGTATGTTGTCCTACAGACTAAAACCCTCCGGTTTATATAGACACCGGAGGGGGCTAGGGTTATACAAGGTCGGTTACAAAGGAGGAGATATACATATCCGTATTGCCTAGCTTGCCTTCCATGCCAAGTAGAGTCTCATCCGGACACGAGACGAAGTCTTCAATATTGTATCTTCATAGTCCAACAGTCCGGCCAAAGGATATAATTCGGCTGTCCGGATACCCCCTAATCCAAGACTCCCTCAGTGAGAGAGAGATCAATCAAATCTTAATGACTTCAAAAGGGGGAGAGTACTTCAAAGGGGGAGAATGCTTAATCGCATCAAACGGAGAGAGAGAGAGACCCCAGATGCTTGGTGTTCAAGAGGAGAGAAGTTACATGTCTTTAGAGGGGAAAGACATGTTAGTTTGTTATGTTTTTTTGTGCTCTTATTTGTTCTGCCCTAAGATTCTCTTTTCCCTATTTTCTCCCATTATTCTATAGAATATTCAGGGGGAGAAAGACTTCTAAGGGAAGGAAATCTTTGAATTTATTGCATATCTTTATCTTCGGGGACATGTCTATATCCAATAGGAGTACCTAGTACTCATTATCTACATGTGATCCAAGTCTTGGTACTCTTGTGGTTTGCAGTTCTTGCTATGTTTAGTAGACATATATGTGTTATCTAACCTTGTTTACTCAGGTTCATCTCTTCCTAAGCCAGTTTAAGACCACAAGGTAAGTATACGCATAACATTCATGTGCATGATGATCTCTTGCTGCTGTACATATTTTTTGCAAGAAGGAATCGTGTACATGAAGCTACAATTTCTATATTCACATCATTTGCTCCGATGCATATAGCCAAGATACATGTAACCCATTGCTTGCTCTATTATGATTATGCATTCACTTGCTCTTATACTCTATATTTACATGATTGCATACATGTAGGGGGAGCCTATGCATGTTACATGTCTTTCCAAAGCTATACTTGCTATTCTCTATATCTTTATCTAAAGCTTTGATGTATGTTGTCATCAATTACCAAAAATGGTGAGATTGAAAGAACAAGTGCTCCCTGGGTGGTTTTGGTAATTAATGTCAGCATATTTCTTATTGGACTAATACTTTTATCCAGTATATTTCAGATGAGTTCAACAATGGAGTGGCTTGGAAAAGAGGATGTGGAAGCCCTTCTACATGCTATGAAGAGAAGATTGGCAAAAGCTCAAAAGCTCAAGACTCTGCATTTTCATTTTAGTGATCCAAGATCACATTGAGTCCATAGGAAAGCCAATACTATTAAAAGGGGATGAGGTTTTGCTTAATGGCCTGCTTGCTCAAACTGCTTAGAGATATGCTCCAAAGCCCTCAACCACTTTCTCATATCCACATATGTGCCAAACCAAAAGTCAAACTCGTCCCCACCGATTTGATTTATCCGGCGCCACCGAGTTCACTTGACATACCCACTGCCAGAAACCCTAGTCACTTCGATCTCACCGATGGGATCTTGGTCTCACCGAGATGGGCTCGCAAACTCTCTGTTACCTGTTGCAATAATCTCGATCCCACCCAGATAAGCAATCAGTCCCACCGAGTTTTCCTAACCAACTCTTTGTTTTGTTTATTAATAAAATTGGTCCCACCAAGTTTGAATAATTGGTCAAACCAAGTTGAGGTTTTACCCTAACCCTAGCATATCGGTCCCACCGAGTTGATTATATCGGTCACACCGAAATTCCTGACGGTCACATTATGAACTGAATCGGTCTGACGGAGTTTTTTGATTCGGTCCAACCGAGTTTGGTAAATTGTATGTAACGGTTAGATTTTGTGTGGAGGCTATAAATACCCCCTCCACCCACTCTTCATTTTGTGGAGAGAGCCATCAGAACATGCCTACACTTCCAGCATCCATTTTTTGAGAGAGAACCACCTACTCCTCTGTTGAGACCAAGATATTCCATTCCAACCATATGAATCTTGATCTCTAGCCTACCCCAAGTTGCTTTCCACTCAAATAATCTTTCCACCAAATACAAATCTGTGAGAGAGAGTTGAGTGTTGGGGAGACTGTCATTTGAAGCACAAGAGGAAGGAGTTCATCATCAACACACCATCTATTACCTTTTGGAGAGTGGTGTCTCCTATATTAGTTAGGTGTCACTTGGGAGCCTCCGTCAAGATTGTGTAGTTGAACCAAGCAATTTGTACGGGCAAGGAGATCGCCTACTTCGTGAAGATCTGCCCTAGTGAGGCAAGTCCTTCGTGGGCGATGGCCATGGTGGGATAGACAAGGTTGCTTCTTCGTGGACCCTTCGTGGGTGGAGCCTTCCGTGGACTCGCGCAACTATTAACCTTCATGGGCTGAAGTCTCCATCAACGTGGATGTACGATAGCACCACCTATCGGAACCACACCAAAAATCTCCGTGTATCTAATTGCGTTTGCACACTCCAATCCCATCCCTTTACTTTCTTGCAAGTTGCATGCTTTACTTTCCGCTGCTCATATATTCTTGCCATGATTGCTTGAAATGTATTGTGAATGGTTAAACTTGTGCTAAAACTCCACCTTAACTTAAAGAAAAAAAAACTGCTACTTTTTGTTCCTAAGAGTCTATTCACCCCCCTCTAGACACCTCTTCTCGGTTGTTTCATAGGTGTCGTGGTTTCGTCACGATAGATGTCCTAGTCTGAGGACTTAGTCGTGAGGCCATCACAACTAGGTGATTAGCTTGTCGGGGTAGAGCCAGACGAGAGACACGGTTTTACCTCGGTTCGGCCCCTCGCAGTGGAGGTAAATGCCTACTCCTGCTTTTTTGCTTATTGCTTTAGTACCGATTACAAGGGAGTGGATTTGCTTGACCTAGCTATTGATTGATTGTAATTTTCCCTATTATGTGCCGGGGACACACCTTTATATATAGGTCGACGCCTTCGTCTTACAAGAGTCTGGGTCGGGTCATGATCCGTGACCGAGCCTAACTCTAAGTCGCCTTGCCTAAATTAACAAGACAACATATGGCGGCTTGCTCCTCTGGGCCGCCTACCGCCTCCTGGCTTCGGGCCCTAAGCCGGCCCATATTGTGAGCCGCCCTTCTAGTCCTTCATTTTTATTTTCCTGGACCATCCGGGGCCTAACTCCAAGAGTCGCCAATGACTTGACCTGGCCCTTTCTGGACAGGTTATATTGTGGGGTTATGTCCCCAACATTAGGCCCCAGATTGATATGAACCTGTTCATGCCAATCTTCAATCCTTCGGTCTGGCGTGTCTTCCCTTTGGGTCTCACAATCTCAGTTTGAAAAACTTCTTAACCCACAATACGAAAAGATGATGTCACCTCCACAATTTCGGGAAATCCCTCATGATTTCATAACGAATCATGGTTTTTACTGACCATATCCTTAGATGCTTCACACCACCCAAGTCAAAATTATTTTAGGATGTCTTGAATTACTTTAACCTTCATCCTCAAGACTTGGTCCCAAATTCTATATCAAATATCTACCACTTTCAATATTTTTTTGTGAAACGTATCTACAAATGGAGCCCAATGTCTCCCTCTTCAAGGAGTTCTTCTACATGAACCGCCAAACCGAATGTGCAAATGGCCCAAGCCTAGAAGTCGGCGGAGTTTCAATCTAGGGACGCAGAGATGGCGGCTTTCCTACAGCCACCCTGCCAAGCCACCCTAAGGGATGGGTTAAAACTTGGTTTTATTGCAAGACTACTGCCCCAGCCGATGATAACCCTTTGTCGGGTTATAGAGTTGACCGCCTTCCCGGATTTTGATCCGCCAAGAAAGATTATTCTAGAGGAACATGCTGAAGTGCTCCAGGCTTATTCAAAAGTAAAGGCCTTGCTAGCTAATGGGTTAAAAGGGGTTGATCTAGCTCGGTGCTGGGTTTCATGGAGAATCCTCCACTTACGCCACTGACCCGGCTTAATGTGTGAATACTCAAGCGAGTTAAACGATCCTTAGCGGTACAACTTTGATAATTTTACCGCTGATGAAGTAAACCAAATTGTAAAGAGTCTGCTCGGGGAGCCTCAAGAAAACTATAACAAAACGGGGTTGTTACCGTTCTTCAAGATCAACCGGGCCCCACCTGTAAGCATTCCTTTTTATCCGGTATATACATCCATATTTTACTTCGTATCTTTTCCTTCTAACCCTTTTAATTTTGTACAGCCCGGCTCCGCCTTCTAGAATAGGAAAAGGAAAACTCAAACAGCCAAAACCAAAACTACACCAACCCAGAAGAAGAAAAAACACGTCGCTGCAACTAAGCCGGCAGCCATGGGCAGGTCAGCCGATGTTGATGATCAATCAGAGGTAGAAATTGACTCTCTTGGATGCCTCTTTATTGAATTAGCTGATGCCACTTGTTCTCAGGATGAGGTAGCAACAAGCCGGGCTGATGATGTTGAGGTAATTTATATCTCCTCTGGCTCATACTCCCTGTCTCCAAAGAAGATAAGGCGGGGCGTCCGGAAAGTACCTTTTTCTTATCTAGATGCTCATTTAGACCCAACATTTATTTTGAAGAAAACTCAACATGAGTCAAGGCGCCAAACCCGGAGTGGCAGCTCTGGAGATCTGGTGGCCGGGTTAACTCATAAACGGGGGGTAATTAATTGTACTTAGTTGTTTGCAGCTTAACTTATTATCATATATGTCTGAATATACAAACTTGATCACAGGGCCAAAGCCAAGAGTAAGACTAGGAAGATAGGTGAGTCTTCGATAACCCCCGAGATCCCTGAGTCGAAAGAGCAGGTATTGGCGACCCCTGAGGTCAATATTGAGAAACCTGAAGACCATCATGACTGTCAGGATGGCCTGCCCCCACAAACTGAAGTAACAGCCTCTGAGGCCATGGGTGTTGATGTTGACCCAGCAGATAACTTTAACCCGCCAAGTCCCATCCTTGCCTCAAGCCCTGTCACAGCAACCAAAGAGACTCCTCCTGAGAAGAACAATGTTGAAGGCATTGCCATTATTGGGGCGGGTCATAAAGCACCAGTAATATATGTTGTCTACTACGCAACCTTCTTCTTGTAGACTCGTGTTGGGCCTCCAAGCGCAGAGTTATGTAGGACAGTAGAAAATTTCCCTCATGTGGATGACCTAAGGTTTATCAATCCGTGAGAGGCGTAGGATGAAGATGGTCTCTCTCAAACAACCCTGCAACCGAATAACAGAGAGTCTCTTGTGTCCCCAACACACCCAATACAATGGTAAATTATATAGGTGCACTAGTTCGGCGAAGAGATGTTGATACAAGTGCAATATGGATGATAGATATAGGTTTTTCTAATCTGAAAAAATAAAAACAGCAAGGTTACAAGTACTAAATGTGAGCGAAAACGGTATTGCAATGCTTGGAAACAAGGCCTAGGGTTCATACTTTCACTAGTGCAAGTTATCTCAACAATGATAACATAATTAGATCATATAACAATCCCTAACTTGCAATAAAGAGTCACTCCAAAGTCAGTAATAGCAGAGAATAAACGAAGTGATTATTGTAGGGTACAAAACCACCTCAAAATTATTATTTCTGATCGATCTATTGGGTTGTTCCTATAAATGTCACATACAGCCTAGAGTTCGTACTAAAATAACGCCTTAAGACACACATCAACCAAAACCCTAATGTCACCTAGATACTCCAATGTCACCACTAGTATCCGCGGGTTTGATTATACGATACGCATCACCCAATCTCAGATTCATCTATTCAAACAAAGAACTACAAAGAGTGCCCCCAAAGTTTCTACCGGAGAGTCAAGATGAAAATGTGTGCCAACCCCTATGCATAAGTTCAAAAGGTCACATAATGTCGGGGAGGCTGATTCCACCAACACCTATGGGGACAGGGCCCCTTTCGGTTCGGTGGGGGGCGGAGGTCGCACAAAGAGCGGATCGAGGCGGTACACGCGAGCGGTTTTTACCCAGCTTCGGGCCGCACGGATGCGTAAAACCCTACTACTGCTTGCTTGTGTGTATTGAACTCTTGCTCAGGAGCGACGGATGCTGCCAGACTGAGCGTGAGAGTGTTTCTGGTGTTGAAATGAGCCGAACTGGCCGAACCAGCTGAACCCCTTCTACGTTGCGCCTGGGCCTCCTTTTATACCCTCAAGGGGTCACCGACAGGGGGCAACGTAGATAAGAAGGGTAAAAATGGAAAAGGATGCGGTAGGTGCAGCTACCGCTACTGTGGATACAGTGCACCCTACCTAACTCTGACGGCAGGGGACAAGGGCATTAAATGCCTGTCTGAGTTGCTTAAACAGTGCAAAAAGTGACCGTTAGGAGCGCCACCGTTTGCCACGATGGCCTTCTCTTCATCTCTGCTTGCCACCGCGCACCCCTAGCTGCACAGCCTCCTGCCACGTGTGCTTGGGAGCGTCCTAGAGCGACACGTTAGCAGGTGTGCTGGAGCGCGGGCACGAAGTGGGGGTTTCTCGCGGCAAGCTCCTTGCCGCGGTCGTCGTCTTGTCGTGTTTGGGAGCTTGTCGCTCACCGGGCCTTGCCAGGACGCAGGGCGCGTCGCGGCAAGCTTCCTTGGTATGCCTTGAGTGGCCTTCCCGGCAAGCTCCTCTTGCCGGGGTCTTGTCTCTTCCCGGCAAGCTCCTCTTGCCGGGGCCTGGGTTGGCCTTCCCGGCAAGCTCCTCTTGCCGGGGCCTTGGTTTGAGTACTTTGTTCTTGAATGGTCTTCAAGGGAGCCACGGAGGGTCTTGGCAGTCACCCGGCCAGCCCTGCCGCGGGATGCTGCGACTGCCCGTGCACAAGTTCGGGATACTAGGGTACCCCTACTCTAGTACACCGACAGGAGCCCCCGGGCCTGGGCCATACACGGTGCCGAGTGCTGTTGGGCCAGGCCCAAAACAGTGCACGGGCACGCGCTGCCTAGGTCACGCCGCATATCTCTCCGCTCCCACCGCGCACGCCCAGAACGGCACGCGTCAAACGCGGCGTCATGGGTGAGATCGTGGGAGGTTATTTATTTGGAAGGCCGAAACGTCCGCCCCGTCCCTCTTTATAAGCAGAGGAAACAGGGGCATCTCCTCCATCTTCGTCATTCGCTGTTGCAATCTCAGAAACCTCCGCCGCCCTCCTCCGCTTCCAAAGTCGAAAGAGAGAAGCGCTCCGCTCCCGTCGCCGCCGCCACTACCAGCGCCATCGATCTCCCCCACCGCCTTCGCCATGGCTCCGAAGCCTGGAAAGGGGAAGGCCGCGAAAGCTGTGAAGTCGACCGAAGCGCAGTGGCTTGAGGCGCTGCGGAAAGAGCGGGCCACCTTCCTCCCCGAGCTCTCTGCAAAGGATCTGAGGGAGTGGTACTATCTCTTCTGGTCGACAGAGACACGGGCGCATCTGCGCACGAAGGTACTCTCCGCCATCACCTCGCAAGAAGCTCTAGTTGGCGGGTACCCTATCTTTGCCGTGTTCTTCTACTGCGGGCTCTGCCCGCCATTCTCTGATTTCTTCTGTGACATCATGAACACCTACGGGTTCCACCTCCTTGATTTTACCCCCAACGCCGTCTTGACCATGGAAGTTTTCACCCATCTATGCGAAAACTTTGTCGGAGTCCACCCCAACGTAGCTCTCTTCCGCCATTTCTTCATGCCCCGTGTCGAGAGAGGGGAACCCCTCGCCGGGGGGATCGCCTGGATCTCGCGGGCCGGCAAGAAGGAGACCTATCTGGAGGGGGAGCTCCGCAGCAAGTGGGATGAGTGGAGAGCAAACTGGTGCTGGGTAGTAGAGGAGAACCCGCAGCCGTTCACCACCCTGCGCCAAGCCCCAGCAGTGCGAGGCAATGATTGGAGCGCCCTGTCCGCAGACGATGACAAGTTGACGATCGCCACCACCCGGATCTTGCGCCTCAGGCTTGCCGGGTTGACTGTAGGAGCTGTCGGCGCAGATTTCCTCCGCTGCCGCATCGCCCCTCTACAGGCGAAGGGGAGACCCGCCTGGGAATTTGGAGGCCCGTCGGACATCATGAGGTTGCGCCCAGGCCTCAACTTCAATTTCACCATCATAGAATTGGACGGGATACTTAAGGAAATATTCAAGCACGACCCGCAGCATCCCGAGTGGTTCAGGTTGCCGGCAGGCGTCGTGCCTCTGTGTAACAACTCCTCGCGCGACCGCATCTGCTCAATGATGCCGTTGTGTGATTCGAACGGGATCGCTCCAACTTGGCAAGAGCCCGCCGGCGATGTCGTGCAGCAGTTGTTCGACAGCCTAGTGGAGGTGGCGGTCAATGCTGATGAGAAGAAGCTCCTCACCCGCGACACCACTGATCAAGAGATGGAGCACATCGCCACCAGGGCGGAAGAGGCGGCGGCAGCCGCAGCCGCTGGCGAATTTGGGTTCACGGCGGAGGAAGCGGACGCGGCATCGGTGATGAGTCTTGCTGAGCGGGAGTGGCCCGAAGACGAAGAAGAGCTCGCCGCGCCCGACGCCGAGTTGAGTGAGCTCGCCGAGGGTGCGAGCGGCCCGCCATCTCCAGGGAGCTTGCCGGAAACAGGGCCCGGAACGCAGCCCCTAGTGCAGCCGAAAAGGCGCCTCCGCAAGGTCGGGGACGCAGCAGGGGGGCAAGTTGGTCAACAGCCGCAGCGCCGCGCGACGCGCTCTGCCACGGCAAGTATGGTTGCCGCGGGTGCGCCTCCCGCCGTAGTAGCGACTGGGGCGGGGTCATCTCGGGCTGGCGCCGCAGTCCCCGCCAAGCGGCCAAGGGATCCCACCTCTCCACCTCGTCGCGCCGGAAGTGGGCCAAACTTCAACCTCTCCGCGCTCAGCTCCGACGAGGAGGAAGAAGAAGAAGAGTAAGATTCCCTTGCTTGTTCTTGTAGTTCTTCAACTTGCTGATCTTGTCTTGCATCGGATCTGATCCACCCTGAGCTCTTCTTTTCAGGACTCTGGCCCAGAGGGCGGCGAAGAGGGCCAAGGCTCAGGTAGTGGTCATCGAGGACGAGCCTACTGCGACGACAGGAGGCGCGCCCGAGACCACCCTGCCGGATCCGGCCATCACTTCGCAGAGCAGCCCCCAGCGCAACCCCCAGCGTAAGCATATGGTTTACTTTCTGCTTCTGGGTGCGCGTGGTTGCTCTTTTCCTTTGTTGACATCTGATCACTGGTTTGTTTATGCAGGAGCAGAACAGCTTCATCAGGAGGGCGTGGTGATCTCCTCTGACTTGTCGTCTGCTTCGACTACGCCGCCAAGGGCGGACTGCCCGGCAAGGGAGTGACCTCCGATAAGGGAGGAGCCTCCGGCAAGGGAGGAGTCTCCGGCAAGGGACAGCGCTAACGATCCGCCGGTGGTGGAGGTCACGACGGCAGATCCTAGCATAGGTAGCCCTTCTTGCCCGAGACTTTCCTTGTAGTCTTTTGCTGATTTTTCTTCTCGGACACTTGTTTGATTTCTCCTTCTTCTCTGGTCGTCAGACCCACCCTCCACGGATCCGATGGAGACCGAGGCGGGCGGCGAGGAGGACGCGCGCGGCAACACTGATGATGCCGCGGCCACCGAAGAAGGACCCGGCGCTGACGTGCCTGCCGGCGAAGAGGCCGCCAAGACTGCTACCGAAGAAGCTGGCGGGGGATCTGGCGACCAGGAGCCGGCCACCGAAGAAGGAGCCGGCACTGACGGCCCTGAGGCCGCAGGAGCGCCAGGCGCTGCACCGACCGCCGATCCCACCGCCGCTGCCGCAGCGTCAGGCTCCGAGGAGCCCCAGCCCGACGCCTATCTGAAGGCTGGCGAGGGCATCTTCATCAAGCTCCCCTGGGCATCGAGCTCCAGGGAGCCGATGGAAGGAGAAGCTCTGGATGGGGAGGTGGTTGCCTCCGCCGGGTTGTCGATCGTCGACGCGCCGGGAAGCAGCAGTGAAGAGCCTGAGGAGGAGCGGCTACTACGGAGGCTGCTGGCGCTCTACCGCGCCCGTCAAGTCAAGTTGGAGTCCCGGGAAGCGCTTGCCGCGAGGGCGAGCGTGGACATAGAGAAGCGTGCGGAGGAGCTCAGGGGTCTTCGCCAAGAAACTCTCCGGGCCTTGGCGGAGGAGCGGGAGCAGCTTGCTGAGGAGCGGAAGGCCTTCCTCCTTGAGAAGGCCGAAGCTGAAGAGCAGCAGCGGCTCACCAGCGAGAGGCTGTACGCGCGAGAAGGCGAGATGACTCAGTGGAAAGTGAACCTCGACAGCCACGAAGAGGAGCTTGCCGCGCGCGAACGGGCACTTGGCGGGACGCTCCAAGAGGCAAAGGATACGGTTGCGGCTGCCGAGGCCGCCAAGAAAGAATTGGAGGCAAAGTTGGCGCAGCTAGAAACTGATCTGAAGGTTGGTGGCGAATAGCTTGCCGCCCTCAAGCTAGAGCGCGAGAAGGACGCCCTTGCCCACGGTGAGCTGCAGGGCCGACTCGCCGAGAGGAGCAAGGAATTGAGCGCCGCCAAGGATTCCAACGCCGATCTGACACTGAAGCTGGCCACCTTGACGGAGACGTTGGACAGCTCCAGGAAACGGGAGGCAGACTTGAAGAAGGACATCGAGGCCAACGAGGCGCTGCTAGCGAGGGCCGCCGAAACCCAGAATCTTCTCAGAGATACTGTGGAGCTCTGGACGGAGGGCCTCGTGAACATTGCTGCAGTTATCGAAGAGGAGCTGGTGCAATTGGGGGTGGAAGGCTTCGGGTACTCCTCCGACGAGAACCTCCAACCCAGCGCCAAGCTCACTCTGTTCTTCAAAGGCGTGGCGGCGGCGCTCCAGCAACTCCGGGAACGGATCCCAAAGCAGTTGGCCGACGAGTCACGCTCGATTTGTGCCGGAGTTCTGGAGAAGGTGCTGGTGAAGGTAGCCTTTCGCAATCCGGGCCTCAACCTCACCAACGTCGTCAAGAAGCTGCCGGCGGACGCTGATCTTGACGCACTTAAGGCCCTCGTCGCACCCATTGTGGACAGGGTGAACGAGGTCAAAAGGGTTGACGGCGGTCGCGTAGATTAGGCCGTCCGTTTTCTTCTTCTCTTGTCGCTGCCAGTCATGTCATGGGAACACTTTATTAGGGGCGCGACAAGTTATTTTTGTAATATAACTCTATCTTAGGCAAAAAAATGCTGTGTTACTTCCTTTACTCGACTCTTGGCTTTGTATGGTTCCGCCCTACGCTTTCTAGGGAAACTTGCCGGCGCAGGTACCCTTGCCGCGAGTGCCGAGTGCGGAACTTCAGCAGCCTGCTGGCGGGGTCGCTACCGACAAGCAACCTTGTCGCAACTAGTTGCAGCTCACTTAAGTTGTTGAGCGGACTCGAAACAACGTAAGGGCGCTAGCGGCTCGCTTAAGTTGCTGAGCGGACTCGAAGCAAAGTAAGGGCGCTAGCAGCTCACTTAAGTTGTTGAGCGGACTCAAAACAAAGTAAAGGCGCAACTAGCTACGAGTTGGTTCCTCCGCGCACAGGTTTTCCATACAAAGCACGGTCGTTCAAGGAAAATAACTCGAAAACTTAAAAAACTGATTGCTCAAGCTTTAGCAACTTAGCTTTTTTGTCGTCTGCTTCCCGGCAAGGAGAAACTTTCTTGAACGGCCTGGTCCACACCATTATCTTCTCCTTCCCCCCCCCCCCCCGGTAAACCTTGTGGGCGAGGGAACCTTCCTTCTTTTGAGAAAGAAACAGAGAAATAAAGTAATGATATGGAGCCTTGGGCTTGTTATTGCTTACCGGGGTCTAGTGTTGCACAAAGTTTCAGATAACATATGCGAAAAAGGATTATAGCATAAAAAACTGACAAGATGTGCGGGGCACATGAGCTTTACTGGTGCACGGGGTCTGCGCCTGGCTTTGTACAAAGGATTACATGCAACAGCGGCAACACTTGTACAAAAGGTGGTTGCCGGAAAAGCTTCCGGCAACCGCGCCTTACGGGTAAAACTTACGAAGATGTTCAATGTTCCAGGAGTTGCTCACCGGAATGCCATCCTCGGTCTCAAGGCGGACAGCGTCGGGCCTAGTGACTCGTTTCACCCGATATGGGCCTTCCCACTTCGGCGTCAACTTGTTGGAATTCTTGGCGGACTGAACACGCCGAAGAACAAGGTCGCCTTCCTCGAAGCTCCTGGCTTTAACTTCGGAAAAGCTTCCGGCAACCGCGCCTTACGGGTAAAACTTACGAAGATGTTCAATGTTCCAGGAGTTGCTCACCGGAATGCCATCCTCGGTCTCAAGGCGGACAGCGTCGGGCCTAGTGACTCGTTTCACCCGATATGGGCCTTCCCACTTCGGCGTCAACTTGTTGGAATTCTTGGCGGACTGAACACGCCGAAGAACAAGGTCGCCTTCCTCGAAGCTCCTGGCTTTAACTTTGCGGCTATGGTAGCGATGCAAAGCTTGTTGGTAGCGAGCGGCTCGCACAGCAGCCTGGAGACGGTCTTCCTCAAGGAGCAGCGCATTATCTTGTCGCAGCTGCTCTTGCTCGAGCTCATCATAAGCGAGCACTCGAGGTGACCCGTAAACGAGTTCCGTGGGGAGAACTGCCTCTGCTCCATAGACTAGAGCAAAGGGTGTCTGGCCAGTGGCTCGATTTGGCGTCGTCCTGATCGACCAAAGAACCACCGGCACCTCCTCGATCCAGTTTCTTCCGCACTTGTGCAGCCTGTCGAAAGTTCTGGTCTTGAGGCCTCGCAGCACTTCAGCATTTGCCCTCTCCGCTTGACCGTTGCTTCTCGGGTGAGCACCAAAAGCGAAGCAGACCTTGGCGCCAAGATCTTGGACATACTGCATGAAGGTGCGGCTCGTAAATTGCGTGCCGTTGTCGGTGATGATCCTGTTAGGAACCCCAAAACGGCAAACAATCGACCTGAAGAACTTGACTGCTGACTGTGCTGTCACCTTCCTCACTGGTTCCACTTCCGGCCACTTTGTGAACTTGTCGATTGCAACGTACAAGAACTCAAAGCCCCCGACAGCTCGGGGGAAGGGGCCGAGGATGTCGAGCACCCAGACCGAAAATGGCCAGGATAAAGGGATCGTCTGGAGAGCTTGAGCTGGCTGGTGTATCTGCTTGGAATGGAACTGGCACGCTTCACACTTGGTTACTCGTGCAGTTGCATCCTGGAGTGCTGTCGGCCAGAAGAAGCCTTGTCGGAATGCTTTGCCGACAAGCGCTCTTGCGCCAATGTGGTGACCACATATGCCTCCATGTATCTCTGCCAACAGCTGTTGTCCATCTTCCCGGCGAATGCACTTCAGTTTCACACCGTTGAGTCTTATTCTGTACAGTGTGTTGTCGACAAACTTGTACATACTTGACTGCCGGGCTACTCTTTCAGCTTCTTCTTGCTCTTCGGGAAGCTCTCCTGTCTGAAGGAAACGGACAATCTGCTGCGCCCATGCTGGAGCTTGCGGCTCGACAACAAGGACTAAAGGCGTATCTGTTGCTGCGGGAACATCCGCTTCTACGGCAAGAACCTGCGGCTCTGCCGGAGCGTGATATTCCCCGGCAAGCTTGCCGGAGCAAAACTTGTCGGGAGCGTCTGCTTCAACGGAACAAACCAGGAGGTTCGCTGGAGCAGACTGCTCCTCAGCACTCTTGGCGTCGATCTTGGGGAACTTCTTCGCGGCGGCTTCGGGAAGCTCTGCCGGAATGTAGTCAGCAGAAACCAACTTCCTCTTCTTATTCCGTCCAGTTGATGGTGTCACGGATGGTTGAGTCAGCTTGAGCACAAAGATCCCTGGTTCCACAGGTAACTTTATTGCAGCGCACTTTGACAGGCCAGCAATGTCATTCTGAGCTCGCGGAATGTGTTCCATTTGCAGGCCGTCAAAGTGTGCTTCTAGCTTTCTCACTTCATCAACATAAGCTTCCATCAATGGACTCTGGTAGTTCTTGTTCACTTGGCGGACGACAAGCTGCTAGTCACCCCTTACAATGAGTTTCTTGATCCCAAGGTCGGCTGCGATTCTGAGGCCGGCAAGCAAACCCTCATACTCTGCAGTATTGTTCGTTGCTTGCTCCTTGGGAAAGTGCATCTGGACTATGTACCTGAGGTGCTCTCCGGTGGGTGCGATAAGTAGCACGCCAGCACCGGCGCCTTGCAGCGAGAAGGCACCATCAAAATACATCAGCCACTCTTTGCTTGTCTCCTTGACGGGGATGCTTGTTTCTGGAATTTCTTCATCTGGAGTTGGCGTCCACTCTGCTATGAACTCTACCAATGCCCTGCTTTGGATCGTTGCAGTGCTCTCAAACTTGAGGCCAAAGCTTGACAGTTCCAATGCCCACTCGACAATCCTGCCTGTTGCTTCTGGATTCTGCAGTATCCTCTTCAGCGAAAAGCGAGTGACAACTGTGATCTCGTGTGCCTGGAAGTAATGGCGCAGCTTTCTCGAGGCCATGAGAAGATCGAAAAGCAATTTTTGCACACCAGAGTACCTCGACCTAGCCCCCTGGAGAAGGGAGCTGACAAAGTAAACTGGGTGCTGCACCATCTTCTTCTGCACCTCCTTGCACGTCTGCGCAGATTCATCTTTGTCGGGACCAGAGCTTGTCGGAGAAGCCCCCTGCTTGTCACTGGATTCATTTGCCGCGGTTGCTGGCTCATCGTCCGCCTCCCTCTCCGCTACTAACGCAGCACTAACCACTTGATTGGTTGCCGCTAGGTACAGCAGCAACTTCTCTTGTGGCTTAGGTGCGACAAGTATTGGAGTGGAGGACAGGTACCTCTTCAAGTCCTGCAGCGCGGCCTCCGCTTCCGGAGTCCATTTCATTGGACCTGCCTTTTTCAATATTTTGAAAAACGGCAGGGCGCGCTCAGCAGACTTAGAGATAAACCTGCTGAGAGCAGCCACGCAACCGGCAAGCCTTCGCACATCCTTGACGCGCTTCGGTGCTTCAATCTGCTCGATGGCCTTGATCTTGTCGGGGTTGGCTTCAATTCCCCGCTGAGACACAAAGAACCCGAGAAGCTTCCCGGAAGGGACTCCAAACACGCACTTCTCGGGATTGAGCTTGAGGTTGATCTTGCGCAGATTTGCAAAAGTTTCATCTAAATCTTGGATCAGGGTAGCCTTGTCCTTGCTCTTGACCACTATATCATCCATGTAGGCTTCCACATTTCTGTGTATCTGTGTCTCAAAAGCAACATGGACTACCCTTGCAAATGTTGAACCAGCATTCTTCAACCCAAAGGGCATCCTATAAAACAGTATGTGCCGCAAGGGGTGATAAATGCGGTTTTTTCCTCATCTTCTTCTGCCATGAAGATCTGATGGTATCCTGAGTATACATCAAGAAATGAAAGCAAATCACATCCAGCTGTGGAGTCAACAATCTGGTCAATGCGCGGCAAGGGAAATGGATCTTTGGGACAAGCTTTATTGACATCAGTGAAGTCTATACAAAGCCTCCATTTCCCGTTCGCCTTGCGCACGACTATAGGATTGGCCAACCACGTGGGATGGAGCACTCCTCTGACAAGGCCTGCTGCTTCCAATTTCCTGATCTCTTCTGCAATGAACTCTTGGCGCTCCACCGCTTGCTTCCTGACTCTCTGCTTGACGGGCCGCGCATGAGGACAGACGGCAAGGTGGTGCTCGATTAGTTTCCTGGGAACACCGGGGATATCAGACGGTTGCCATGCAAACACGTTGACATTCGCCCGCAGGAAAGCAACGAGCATGCTTTCCTATTTGGGGTCAAGCGTGGCACTGATGGTGAAGGTACCACCAGTGCCGTCCTTCTTGGCGGGCACCTTCTTGGTCTCGGGTGGAGCTGCCATCGTCTTCTTGCACTTGCCGGTGGAGCTCGATGGTGCGTCCTCGATGGTAGCGCAGCACTCCGAAGAGGTGCGCTTGCCGGAGTGGGCATCAGAGCTCTTGCCGGACTTCGTCTTCTTCTTCCCCCCGGGAGCTTCAGCGGCAAGTATGTTGTGATCAGTTGCGGCTGCTGCTTCCCGGTAGATTTTGTCGGCGCAGATAAGGGCATCCTTCTTTTCGCCGGGGACAGAGATGACACTTATCGGGCCTGGCATCTTGAGGATGTTGTATGCATAGTGAGAGGCTGCCATAAACTTGGCGAGCGCTGGACGGCCAAGGATCCCATTGTAGGGCAATGGAAAATCGGCAACGTCAAATGTGACCCTCTCAGTTCTGAAATTCATCTCACTGCCAAATGTGACCGGCAGCGTGATCTTTCCCTTCGGCTTGCTTCTTCCCGGGCTGATTCCTTGGTATGTGCCGGTCTCCTCGAGCTCGCTGTCAGGGATCTGGAGTTTTTGAAGGACCGCGGAGGAGATCAGATTCAAGCCGGCCCCGCCGTCAACTAGCATCTTCGTGACCTGGAGGTTGCGGATAGTTGGTGAAACCAACATCGGCAAGCACCCGACCGCAGTTACGCGATCAGGGTGATCCTCAATGTCGAAGATGATAGGCGTGCTGGACCATTTCAGAGGCTTGCGTGACCCTAAGGATGGCTCTGTTGCATTCACTTCCCGCATCCACTACTTGAGTTGGCGGTGCGAAGTATGCAGAGAAGCACCACCGTCAACGCACAGGACCTCTGTGGCTTTCTGAAATTCCTGCTCATCGGCCTCGTCATCATCCATGTCTTCATCATCGTCGTCATCTTCATCCTTGTCACGGCCGCGGGGAGGTCTGTCTCCTTGCCGCTGCTTGGCCTTGCCGCGGCGTCCTCCTCGGCCGAGACGTTTCTTGCCGGATCCACCAGCACCTTCCTGGGCCTTCTCCTTGTCGCGCTACTCGTACTCAGCTTTCTGTAGCTCAACGAGCTGCTCAACCTTCTTGCAATTCTGGAGATCGTGACCCCTGGTGCGGTGGATCTTACAATACTGCTTGTCGGAGCCGTCCTGCTTGTCGGCGGCCGCCACGGGCTGGGCCTCCTTGTCGGAGCCACCAGCTTTAGCTTCCTTGGCGCCACCTCCGTTGCCGGTCTGCTCGACAGCTAGCACTTCCTTGCCCTTTTTCCTTCTGTTGTTCCGCCGCCGGCCTTTCCTTGTCGGGGCGGCATCCTCACTGTTAGATCCTCCTGCTCCTGTATCCTCTCCGGGGAGCCTCCTCCCCTCTTCAGCGCGTGCACACTTGTCGGCCAGGGCATAAAGCTCACTGACGTCTCTGATCTTACACATCGCCATCTCCTCCCTCATCCTTCGGTTTCGCACGTTCTGATGGAACGCGCTAATGATCGCGGCGGGGTGGACGTCTGGGATGTTGTGCTGTACACGGCTGAATCTCTGAATGTACTTGCGCAGTGGCTCTCCTTCCTTCTGGGCGAGCAGATGAAGATCGCTTTCTTAGCCATGTGGTTTGTGGCCGCCTGTAAAGGCGCCGACAAACTGATGGCACAGATCAGCCCAGGAGGATATGGAGTTGTCTGGCAAGTGCATGAGCCAGGATCTGACATTGGGCTTGAGTACCAGCGGGAAGTAGTTGGCAAGGATCTTGTCGTCCCGTCCCCCGGCAGCCTGCACCGCGATGGTGTAGATGCTGAGAAACTCCGATGGATGCGTCTTTCCGTTGTACTTCTCTGGTACGTCTGGTTTGAAATTCTTTGTACTGGGCCACTGGACTTGCCGCAGCTCACGAGTGAACGCAGGACAACCTACTGCGTACGGCAGATCGCCTGGTTCCCCTGGCGCATGCATGTCAACAGAGGGCCCAGCGCGCTTGTCGGATTGACGTCGTGCTTCTCTTTGGCGCTCGATGCGGGTTCGAGCATCTTCTTGTTGTCGTTCGTGGAGAAATTGGCGCTGGTCGCGACGAGCTCGTGGGTCCGACGACGCGGTGGAGCCGCCGTCGGGGTGGACCCGGCGAGTCGGTGACTTTGGCCTTTGTAGTGGAGAGTGCATTGAAGTCGCACCTCCCCCGGTCTTGTTGCCATCGGCTCGCGTCCGGCTGTCCTGCCGCGGCAGCGAGGTGCTTGGTTGCCGCGCAGTGTCGCCGTTGGCGAAGCCGATGAGGCTCTGGATAGTGGCCCTCCATTCGTCGGTCTTGTCCGCCGTCGGAGGATAATCCAGGAGTAGCTGGGCCCGCGCCAAGGCTTCCGCTGGCGTGGTGGGCGGCAGAGGTGAATGGTGTGAGGAGCGGGACATGCTCGGACTCCTAACCAAGTTAGAAGGAGCAGTGTCCCGTCCAGGCGACCGCACCTCACTGGGGCCAGCATGCTGGCATGCATGCTGGTCTTGAACGCCACGCGAACCACCAGCTTGATCTTGGGCCAGCGGACGTATGGTGCTGCGAACGCTATGACGCTGCTAGTCCCGCCCTTCCTGAGATGAGCGCGGTGGGCGTATGGACGCCGAGGTCTGCGCGGCCTTGTCCTTGGACTTGGCAGCGCTGTGGGCACCCTCGTCGATGTCCATTCTTCCACCGGCGTCCACTCCACCGTCCGCCTGCTCCGGAGGTGGTGGAAGCGACGCAGACGGGGCTGTTGCCCCTGAAGCCTTCTTCTTCGGTGGCATGTCGGTGAAGACGATGACGATTTATCTCGCGTGCACGCCGGATCGGGTTCGCACGATCTCGACGCACCCCTACCAGGCGGGCCAGAGATGTCGGGGAGGCTGATTCCACCAACACCTATGGGGACAGGGCCCCTTTCGGTTCGGTGGGGGGCGGAGGTCGCACAAAGAGCGGATCGAGGCGGTACACGCGAGCGGTTTTTACCCAGCTTCGGGCCGCACGGATGCGTAAAACCCTACTGCTGCTTGCTTGTGTGTATTGAATTCTTGCTCAGGAGCGACGGACGCTGCCAGACTGAGCGTGAGAGTGTTTCTGGTGTTGAAATGAGCCGAACTGGCTGAACCAGCTGAACCCCTTCTATGTTGCGCCTGGGCCTCCTTTAATACCCTCAAGGGGTCACCGACAGGGGGCAACGTCGACAAGAAGGGTAAAAATGGAAAAGGATGCGGTAGGTGCAGCTACCGCTACCGTGGATACAGTGCACCCTACCTAACTCTGAAGGCAGGGGACAAGGGCATTAAATGCCTGTCTGAGTTGCTTAAACAGTGCAAAAAGTGACCGTTAGGAGCGCCAGCGTTTGCCACGATGGCCTTCTCTTCATCTCTGCCTGCCACCGCGCACCCCTAGCTGCACAGCCTCCTGCCACGTGTGCTTGGGAGAGTCCTAGAGCGACACGTTAGCAGGTGTGCTGGAGCGCGGGAACGAAGTGGGGGTTTCCCGCGGCAAGCTCCTTGCCGCGGTCGTCGTCTTGTCGTGTTTGGGAGCTTGTCGCTCACCGGGCCTTGCCGGGACGCAGGGCGCGTCGCGGCAAGCTTCCTTGGTATGCCTTGAGTGGCCTTCCTGGCAAGCTCCTCTTGCCGGGGTCTTGTCTCTTCCCGGCAAGCTCCTCTTGCCGGGGCCTGGGTTGGCCTTCCCGGCAAGCTCCTCTTGCCGGGGCCTTGGTTGGCCTTCCCGGCAAGCTCCTCTTGCCGGGGCCTTGGTTTGAGTACTTTGTTCTTGAATGGTCTTCAAGGGAGCCACGGAGGGTCTTGGCGGTCACCCGGCAAGCCCTGCCGCGGGATGCTGCGACTGCCCGTGCACAAGTTCGGGGTACTAGGGTACCCCTACTCTAGTACACCGACACATAACTCACAAGTTGATAGCCAAAACATACATCAAGTAGATCACGTGAATATCCAATTGTCGCCACAGATAAGCTCATGCAAGATGTACATCAAGTGTTCTCAAATTCTTAAAGACTCAATCTGATAAGATAACTTCAAAGGGAAACTCAATCCATTACAAGAAGGTAGAGGGGGAGAAACATCATAAGATCCAACTACAATAGCAAACCTCGCAGTACATCAAGATTGTGCCAAATCAAGAACACGAGAGAGAGAGAGAGATCAAATACATGGCTACTGGTACATACCCTCAGCCCCGAGGGTGAACTATTGCCTCCTCATCATGGACACCACCGGGATGATAAAGATGGCCATGGGTGATAATTTCCCCCTCCGACAGGGTGCGAGAACAGGGTCCCGATTGGTTTTTGGTAGCTATAGAGGCTTGCAGTAGTGGAACTCCCGATCTAGGTTTATTTCTGGGGGTTTCTATATTTATAGGAATTTTTGGTGTCAAGAACAAGTCAGGGGGGGTCCACGAGTCAACAACAAGGGCAGAGAGCGCGCCTATAGGGGTAGGGTGCGCCATCCAACCTTGTGGTTGGCTCGGGACTCTTCTGGCCCAACTCTTTTGCTTCTGGGGCTTCTTCTTGTCCATAAAAGAACACTGTATATTTTCAGCTCATTTGGACTCTGTTAGATATTCATTTTCTGCGAAACTCAAAAACAAGGAAAAAACAGAAACTGGCACTAGGCTCTAGGTTAATAGGTTAGTCCCAAAAAATCATATAAAATAGCATATGAATGCATATAAAACATCCAAAATAGATAACATAATAGCATGGAACAATCAAAAATTATAGATACATTGGAGATGTATCAAGCATCCCCAAGCTTAATTCTTGCTCGTCCTCGAGTAGGTAAATGATAAAAACAGAATTTTTGATGTGAAATGGTACCTAACATATTTATGCAATACATGAGCGTGAGCCATGGACATAGGACTATAGGTGTAATAGAATATGGTGGTTGTGGAGAAGACAAAAAGTAGGAGATAGTCGCACATCAACTAGGCGTATCAACGGGCTATGGAGATGCCCGTTAATAGATATCAATGTGAGTGAGTAGGGATTGCCATGCAACGGATACACTAGAGCTATGAGTTTATGAAAGCTCAAAATAGAAACTAAGTGGGTGTGCATCCAAATCGCTTGCTCACGAAGACCTAGGGCAATTTGAGGAAGCCCATGATTGGAATATGCAAGCCAGGTTCTATAATGAAAACTTCCCACTAGTATATGAAATTGACAACATAGGAGACTCTCTATCATGAAGATCATGGTGCTACTTTGAATCACAAGTGTGGTAAAAGGATAGTAGCATTGCCCTTTCTCTCTTTTTCTCTCATTTTTTTGTTTTTTTGGTGTCTCATTTTTTGGCCTCTTTTTTTATATTTCTTTATTTTTCGTCCGAAGTCTCATCCCGACTTGTGGGGGAATCATAGTCTCCATCATCCTTTCGTGAAATGGGACAATGCTCTAATAATGAAGATCGTCACACTTTTATTTACTTGCAACTCAAGAGTTACAACTCGATACTTAGAACAAACTATGACTGTATATGAATGCCTCCGGTGGTGTACCAGGATGTGCAATGAATGAAGAGTGACATGTATGAAAGAATTATGAACGGTGGCTTTGCCACAAATATGATGTCAACTAGATGATTGTCACATCCCTAGTGCTGGGACCTAGGCTAGCCTTCTTGTGAGGATCATGTTTAAATTTCATTTAAATTTGAAATGGGGATTTGTGAAACCCTCAGAAATCATTTCTGGAAATAACCCAGATAATAATTGCTCCAAAAAGGTCCAAGAAAATGTTCATGTTTCTCTGTGAAAATATTGGTCAGAGGTAAAATTGAAACAAATATTTTCAAGAGCTCATAAATATTTATTTTGGCCATTTGAAATTAATGCAATAATTATTTGCCTTGGATATAGATATGTGATATATTGTATATATGTCCAAAAATTCTGATTTTTGCTCAGGGGCTTTGGAATAACCCCTTAGGTCCCTGCAAAAATTGTCATAAGAAAATAAAATGATTTAGTATTACTACTAAGTTAAAACAAATGTTAGAAAATAGAAAAGAAAACAAAAAAAACGGAAAAAAACGCTTACCTGCACTTACCTCCCTGTGCAGCCCGGCCTAGCCCGGCGGCCCAGCAGGCTGGCCGTGCCAGTCGTCTCCTAGCTCGCCCCAGGAGGACGAGCGCGTGGCTAGCGCGCGCGAGCACATGCCCCGGACACCTCCTGCCTGCCTGTCTGCGTGGACACTGCGGAAGAGCTCACCGCAGACGTCTCGATCGAGTCGACGCCACTCACTCTCCCCTCGCCGTCTCCCTCGCTCTCTCGTGCGAATGGCCGAGCGCTGCCATCGCCGCCATTTACCGTAGCCGCAGCCACCGACTCCCCCTCGCCCTCTCTCCATGTCTGCAAGCTCCGCCACGTCTCCATCTACCTCTCCGTCGAGCCAAGCGCCTCGGGAGCCCCTGCAATGCCGCCACCGCCGTCGTCTTCAACCTCCAGCGCCCGAGATCGCCTGCAACGCCACGTCGCCGTCCGGCCTCCCCCGAGCTGGCTGACGCCTCCAAACGATGCGGGGTGAGCCCCTCTTCGTTTCGCCCCTAACCCCGTCGCCCCGCACGTCCTCTAGCGCTAGCACCGCCGTGCCCGAAGCTCGCCGCCATGGCCACTGTCACATAGAGCTGCAATCGAGCACATAGCCGTGCTCAGTGCAACGCCAGGAAGCCGTAGACGCCTTCCGCAGCCCCTGCCGTGCCCTGTAGCCCGTTCTCGCTTGAAGTCGTGCTCTGGCCGCCGTGCCGAGCTCCGCTCCAGAGAGCTCCAGCCATCCCCGCCTCTCCCACTTGCCCCAGAAGACGCGGACGAGCTCTGGCTCCTCGCCCGTGGCCTCCGCCGCCCAAATGGTCGCCGGATGGCGAATCCCATGCCCCTCCGCCGCGTTCTGCCTCGCCGGCGGCTAAACACCAGCGGGATTGACCGGGTTTGACCCCGTCTGACCAGGGTTTGACCACCCTGGGTCACTAACGCGTGGGTCCAACCCCATTAACTAAACCAGTTTAGGTTTAATTTAATTTAGGATTAGCCACAGACACTGACGTGTGGACCCCACACATCAGGTTTAACCTGGTCAGCCGCCTTTGACTTGTTGACGCAATGCTGCTGTCATGCCGACGCAGTAATGGTTTTCTAGATTTAAAATAAATCAGGAAAATCCAGAAAATATTATAAACTTCTAAAATTCATAGAAATTCAACCGTAGCTCAGATAGAAATAAGTTATATATGAAAAATTATCAGAAAAATTCAATCTATCCATCTGTACCATTTTCATGCATGACAAACCAACCTATACATGCTGTATATATTAAACCAAACTTATGGCATTTAAAGGGACTTTAATTAGAGTTGCGTTTGAACCTTTGGTTCAAATGGACCTCTTCCAAGTTGAATGCTAGTTGCATTAACTCAAACAACATCACATCTTCATGTCATGTTCATGCATCATATTGTTGCATATGCTTGTGTATTGATTGCCGACACAGTTCCTTCTCGATAGGTCCTGCTCCGAAGACCGATCCAGAGTACCTGTCAGAGGAGCAGTGCCCCCCTATTGATCTACCAGGCAAGCAAACCCCCTTGTTCATTCCGATACAATCCTACTCTCTCGCTCCTGCTCTCATTTATTTCATTAGGACAACAACGATTCAACTGCTACTTTATGCTGCGGTAGTTGAACCCATTCCTCTGCATGCCCCGTCATTACCATAGTAAATAGTTAAAACCCACTAGCATGTGTAGGAGTTGATTGAGCCATGTTGTGTTCCTACCATGCCATGCCTGCTATTGCTTAGAGTTATGTCAGGTCTAATTCATCGGGAATGAATTGGAGTGAAGTGATATGTTCTGGTGCTGAGAGTTAAGCATGTGAACACGATTTGGTAAAGGTAGCAATGAGAGGCCATGGAGGAGTACATGGTGGGTTGTCTCATTGGGACCGTCCTTAAAGAACTGAGTTCTGTGTAAGTTGTCGAATGACTAGCTGCTACCACACATTGGGCTCCGGGCGCTCCAAGCTCTCTCGACTTATTAACCGCCTTGATCTTTGTCTAGGAGTTGCAACTAGTTTCTGGTGTTTGTAGGTAGTGCTATTTTTCTACCGAGTGGCACCCGGCAGGGTGGACTTGGGACAGACTAGGCACCATGGCCCGGTGTACCGAGTGGCACCTGGATGGTGGGCTCGGGAACCCTATACACATCATTTGGGGCCGTGAGCGAAACCCCGGCCGGATCTCCTTGCGAATGCAACCCGAATAGGCGATAAACCTGGACTAGAGTCTTATGTGGTTAGTTAGGTCATGGACGACACCCTTGCCAGGCTTCCGCTTGAAGGTTGCCGAGATACATGACGTGTACATAGTGATAAGTGCTGAGAGCCTGTCTGACGAAGTACACCCCTGCAGGGTTATCATCATCTATTCGAATAGCCGTGTCCTCAGTTATGGACTTCTTGGATGCTTACGTGGTACATAGATAACTTATAGTGGATACTCTAAAATGCTCAAGACAAGTGTGAGTGCTACAGATGGCCTTCTCGTAGAGAGACGGGGATGAATCCATAGTAGTGTATTGATGTGGTGATTAGTGGACTCGTGTGCGTTGCCTCACCTCAAAGAAGTTTCTCGTAGTCATAGAACAGGATAGCCACTGAGTCAAAGCTGGCTTGCTGCAACTAAACCCCACATTACCTTCTTGATACAAATGCATGTATGGTAGTATCTGATGTAAGTCTTGCTGAGTAACTTTGTACTCACGTTTGCTTTATTTATGTTTTGCAGGTGAGACATTTGTCTCACTAGTAGTACCGCTTGGACTTTGACGAGTAGCTTGTTACCTCAGCTACGATCTTGTACCCTTGGGAGGGACTTGTAGATAGTCAGGCTTCTCGGCCTTTTTCTTTTGTAGTTGTTTGTACTCACACATGTAATGCTTCTGTTGCTTGTATGCTCTGAATGATGGGTCATGAGACCTCTGTTTGTATTAATGCTATGTGGCTCTTCTGGGCCTTTATCTATATGAGTTTGAGTTATGTTGTGATGCCATGTTGTACAAAACATACTTGCATGTTATGCGTACGTGTGACATGTATTGCTATGTGTGGGATCCGACAACCTAGTTGTATATACTTGGTAGCCTCTCTTATGGGGAAATGTAGTCTAGTGCTTCCACCGAGCCATGGTAGTCCGCTACAGCCCGGTTTACCCGGAGTCCTGCTAGCCCAGCAGTACTGCTCCGGAACACTTAGACTGGCCGGCATGTGATTCACTTCGTTCCTGTGTCTATCCCTTCGGGGAAATGTCACGTTTTGACTTCCGGAGTCCTGCTAGCCTGCTACAGCCCGAATTCCTGGAGTCCTGTTAGCCCAGTTGCTACAACCCAGATTCACACGCTGCTGACCGACATGCTCGATGTTGATTCATGTATGCCTGTGCCCATAAGTTAGTGCCACTTTGGGTTCACGACTAGTCATGTCGGCCCGGGTTCTCTGTCATATGGATGCTAGCGACACTATCATATACGTGAGCCAAAAGGCAGAAACGGTCCCGGGCCATGGTAAGGCGACACCCGCGGAGATACCATGTGTGAGGCCGCAAAGTGATATGAGGTGTTATAGGATAGATCGGTGTGACTTAGAATCGGGGTCCCGAGAATGATCATGCAAAGCAATATGATAACAATGAAGCGTGTCATAATAAACGAAGCGGTGGAAAGATGCATGGCAATATATCTCGGAATGGCTATAGAAATGCCATAATACGTAGGTGTGGTGGCTGTTTTAAGGAAGGTATATGGTGGGTGTATGGTACCGGCAAAAGTTGCGCGGTACTAGAGAGGCTAGCAATGGTGGAAGGGTGAGAGTGCGTACAATCCATGGAATCAACATTAGTCAAAACAACTCACATACTTATTGCAAAAATCTAGTAATTATCAAAACGAAGTACTACACGCGTGCTCCTAGGGGGATAGATTGGTAGGAAAAGACCATCGCTCATCCCCGACTGCCACTCATAAGTAAGACAATCAATAAATAAATCATGCTCCGACTTCATCACATAACGGTTCATCATACGTGCATGCTACGGGAATCACAAAGTTTAACACAAGTATTTCTACCAATCCACAATTACTCACTAGCATGACTCTAATATCACCATAATTATATCTGAAAACAATCATAAGGAATCAAACTTCTCATAATATCCAATGCACTTTATATGAAAGTTTTTATTATATCCCTCTTGGATGCCTATCATATTAGGACTAATTTTATAACCAAATCAAATTACCATGTTGTTTCAAGACTCTCAAAATAATATAAGTGAAGCATGAGAGTTCAACAATTTCTTCAAAATAAAACCACCGCCGTGCTCTAAAAAGATATAAGTGAAGCACTAGAGGAAATGACAAATTACTCCAAAACATATAAGCGAGGCACAATGAGTAGTTGAATAATTATGTAACTATGTGAAGACTCCTTCTCATAAATAAAATTTCAGATATTAATTACTTTATTCAAATGGCAAGCAAAACAAAATAAAATGACATTGCAAGGATAGCACATATCATGTGAAGAAGCAAAAACTTAGGCTCAACCAAAACTGACCTAAAGTTGTTGAAGAAGAAAGATGGGATGCCTACCAGGGCATCCCCAAGCTTAGATGCTTGAGACTTCTTGGAATATTAACTAGGGATGCCTTGGGCATCCCCAAGATTGATATTTTGTGTCTCCTTAATTCCTCTCATATCACAATTTCCCTAATTCTTAAAAACTTCATCCACACAAAACTCAACAAGAACTCGTGAGGTAAGTTAGTATAAATCCATGTTAAACCTTATCATTCTCTACTGTAGAAAATCACTAAAATTATAATTGGACATTTCATACTAAATGCCTCTGCATATTTAAAACTCCTATCCTCAAATAAAATCATTAAACAAGCAAACATATGAAAACAATGCAAACATAACAACAATATGTCTAAACAGAACAGTCTGTAAAGAATGCAAGAGGAATCATACTTCTGTAACTCACATAGAGAATTTGTTGTTACCAGCTGTGTTAAAATTTCAAGATTTTATCATGTTCTGACTACTCACAAATACTCAAAACATAATAACAAACTTTCTGTTTTTAAAATAGCAATATGGACTTGCAAAATAAGCATGGTAAAGGCTACACTTGTATTTTTATTGAACTAAAAGATGCAAAACAATACTCTAAATAAGAGCAAGCAAATCCTAATAAAAGAAAATGACACTCCAAGCAAAACTCATATCATGTGGTGAATAAAAATATAGCCTCAAGTAAATTTATCGATGAACGAAGAAGAAAGAGGGGATGTGTAAGTGCATCTAGTGCCAACCCTAGTTGGTTTTGGAGTATTGATGACAAACTTGGTTGAGGGACTAATGTGTCTGTGACAATTGCAGGATAACACACGTAGTAGTCCCTCATTGATTCGGTTTACCTACCAGGGATGACCCCTAAAAATGTGTGAAGACATTCAAGACAATGGTGGTTCGTGAAGATATTCACTCAAAGATAATGACTTGTGAAGACATTCACTTGAAGACTAGGGAGTGCGAAGACATAGCTGTTTCGTAGTTTCCTTCTCTTCCTTATTGAGTCATAGAAACCACCATACTGTTAAGTGAGTCATGTATGTCTTCAAACCTTTTTGGTCCTTACTGACAAAAGGGGGAGAAGCATATGAGGTTGATAGTTGATACGTCTCCAACGTATCTATAATTTTTTATTGCTCCATGCTATATTATCTACTATTTTGGACTATATTGGGCTTTATTTTCCACTTTTATATTATTTTTGGGACTAACCTATTAACCGGAGGCCCAGCCTAGAATTGTTGTTTTTTTGCCTATTTCAATGTTTCGAAGAAACGGAATATCAAACGGAGTCCAAACGGAATAAAACCTTCGGGAACGTGATTTTCTCACCCAACGTTATCCAGGAGACTTGGACCCTGCTCCAAGGAACAAAAGAGGCGGTCACGAGGGTGGGGGGCGCCCCCCTAGGACGTGCCCCCCTGCCTCGTGGGCCCCTCGGTGCTCCTCCGGTGTACTCCTTCCTCCTATATATACACACATACCCCCAAATGGTCAGAACGGGAGCCAAAAACCTAAATCCACCGCTGCAGCTTTCTGTATCCATGAGATCCCGTCTTGGGGCATGTTCCGGAGCTCCGCTGGACGAGGGCCGTCATCACGGAGAGCTTCTATATCATCATAGCCTCTATGATGAAGTGTGAGTAGTTTACCTCAGACCTTCGGGTCCATAGTTAGTAGCTAGATGGCTTCTTCTCTCTCTTTGAATCTCAACACAAAGTTCTCCCCCTCTCTTGTGGAGATCTATTCGATGCAATCTTCTTTTTGCGGTGTGTTTGTTGAGATCGATGAATTGTGGGTTTATGATCAAGTCTCTCTATGAATAATATTTGAATCTTCTCTGAATTCTTTTATGTATGATTGGTTATCTTTGAAAGTCTCTTTGAATTATCTGTTTGGTTTGGCCAACTAGATTGGTAGTTCTTGACATGGGAGAAGTGCTTAGCTTCGGGTTTGATCTTGCGGTGTCCTTTCCCAGCGACAGAAGGGGTAGCAAGGCACATATTGCATCATTGCCATCGAGGATAACAAGATGGGGTTTATTTCATATTGCATGAATTTATCTCTCTACATCATGTCATCTCGCTTAAGGCGTTACTCTGTTTTTTAACTTAATACTCTAGATGCATGCTGGATAGCGGTCGACGAGTGGAGTAATAGTAGTAGATGCAAAATCGTTTCGGTCTACTTGTCATGGACGTTATGCCTATATATATGATCATGCCTAGATATTCTCATAACTATGCTCAATTCTCTCAATTGCCCAACAGTAATTTGTTCACCCATCGTAGAATACTTATGCTCTTGAGAGAAGCCACTAGTGAAACCTATGGCCCCCGGGTCTATTCCCATCATATCAATCTCTATCACTTTAATTTTGCTTTGCCTTTTTACTTTGCCTTTACTTTTTACTTTGCATCTTTATACCAAAAATACCAAAAATATTATATCTATCAGATCTCACTCTCGTAAGTGACCGTGAAGGGATTGACAACCCCTAATCGCGTTGGTCGCAAGTAGCTATCGCTTTGTGCAGGTACGAGGGACTTGAGCGTGGCCTCCTACTGGATTGATACCTTGGTTCTAAAAAATTGAGGGAAATACTTATGCTACTCTGCTGCATCATCCCTTCCTCTTTGGGGAAAACCAACGCAAGCTCAAGACGTAGCAAGAAGGATTTCTGGCACCGTTGCCAGGGAGTCTACACAAAAAGTCAACATACCAAGTACCCATCACAATCCCTATCTCTCGCATTACATTATTTGCCATTTGGCTCTCGTTTTCCTCTCCCCCACTTCACCCTTGCCGTTTTATTTGCTCTCTCTCTATCCTCCCTCTCTATTTGCCCCTTTTGCCCGTTTGCTTTTGTTTGCTCGTGTGTTAGATTTCTTGTTTGTCGCGATGGCTCAAGATAATACCAAATTGTGTGACTTCACCAACACCAATAATAATGATTTCCTTAGCACTCCAATTGCTCCTCTTACCGATGCTGAATCTTGTGAAATTAATACTGCTTTGTTGAATCTTGTTATGGAAGATCAATTCGCCGGCCTTCCTAGTGAAGATGACGCTACTCATCTAAATAGCTTCGTTGATTTATGTGATATGCAAAAGAAAAAATATGTCGATTATGATGTCGTTAAATTGAAGCTATTTCCTTTTTCGCTTAGAGATCATGCTAAAGCTTGGTTTTCGTCTTTGCCTAAGAATAGTATTGATTCTTAGAACAAGTGCAAAGATGCTTTTATCTCTAAGTATTTCCCTCCCGCTAAGATCATCTCTCTTAGAAACGATATTATGAATTTTAAGCAACTTGATCATGAACATGTTGCACAAGCTTGGGAGAGAATGAATTAATGATACGTAATTGCCCTACTCATGGTTTGAATTTGTGGATGATCATACAAAATTTTTATGCCGGATTGAATTTTGCTTCTAGAAATCTTTTAGATTCGGCCGCGGGAGGCACTTTTAGGGAAATCACTTGAGGATATGCTACTAAACTCCTAGATAATATTATGGTTAATTATTCTGAATGGCATACTGAAAGATCTTCTAATAAAAAAGTACATGTGATAGAAGAAATCAATGTTTTGAGTGGAAAAATGGATGAACTTATGAAATTATTTGCTACTAAGAGTGTTTCATCTGATCCTAATGATATGGCTTTGTCCACTTTCATTGAGAATAACAATGAATCTATGGATGTGAATTTTGTTGGTAGGAATAATTTTGGTAACAACACTTATAGAGGGAATTTTAATCGTAGGCCATATCCTAGTAATCCTTCTAATAATTATGGGAATTCCTACAACAACTCTTATGGAAATTATAATAAGATTCCCTCTGAATTTGATAATAGTGTTAAAGAGTTTATGAATTCACAAAAGAATTTTAATGCTTTGCTTGAAGAGAAATTGCTTAAAGTTGATGATTTGGCTAGAAATGTTGATAGAATTTCTCTTGAGGTTGATTCTTTAAAGCTTAGATCTATTCCTCCTAAGCATGATATCAATGAGTCTCTCAAAGCCATGAGAATTTCCATTGATGAGTGCAAGGAAAGAACCGCTAGGATGCGTGCTTCCAAAGATGCCTTTATTAAAGCGTGTTCCTCCAATTCCTATGAAAATCAAGATGAAGATCTAAAAGTTATTGATGTGTCTCCTATTAAATCTTTATTTTTCAATATGAATCTTTATGAAACTGAATATGATCTTCCTTTACCTAGGAGGCGTTCCAAAAATTCGGAGTATTTAGATCTTAATAATGAAATTGATGAAAGTGGGATTGAAAGAAATAAAAATCTAGATGTTGCTAAACCCACTATATTGGATTTCAAGGAATTTAATTATGAAAGTTGCTGTTTAATTGATTGTATTTCCTTGTTGCAATCCGTGCTAAATTCTCCACATGCTTATAGTCAAAATAAAGCCGTCACCGAACATATTGTTGATGCCTTGATGCAATCTTATGAAGAAAAACTTGAGTTGAAAGTTTCTATCCCTAGAAAGATCTATGATGAGTGGGAACCAACTATTAAAATTAAAATTAAAGATCATGCGTTTTATGCTTTGTGTGATTTGGGTGCTAGTGTCTCCACTATTCCCAAAACTTTGTGTGATTTACTGGATTTCCGCGATTTTGATGATTGCTCTCTAAACATGCATCTTGCGGATTCCACTATTATGAAACCTATGGGAAGGATTAATGATGTTCTTATTGTTGAAAATAGGAATTATGTGCCCGTAGATTTCATTGTTCTTGATATAGATTGCAATCCTTCTTGCCCTATTATTCTTGGTAGACCTTTCCTTAGAACGGTTGGTGCAATTATTGATATGAAGGAAGGGAATATTATATTTCAATTTCCAGTAAAAAAGGGCATGGAACACTTTCCAAGAAAGAAAATAAAATTACCATATGAAACTATCATGAGAGCCACTTATGGATTTCCTACCAAAGATGGCAATACCTAGATCTATCCTCGCTTTTATGCCTAGCTAGGGGCGTTAAACGATAGAGCTTGTTGGGAGGCAACCCAATTTTATTTTTATTCCTTGATTTTTGCTCCTGCTTAGTAATAAATAATTATTTATCCTCTGTTTTGGTTGTGTTTTTTGTGTTTAATTAGTGTTTGCGCCAAGTAGAACCGTTGGGAAGACTTGGGGAAAGTCTTGTTCAACTTGCTGTAAAAAACAGAAACTTTGGACCTCACGAGAACTGCTGTCGTTTTTATTTGAAGAGTGATATTTAGTTAATTCTTTTTTAATATGATTAATAGATAAATTCCTCACGTCCAGCAATTTATTTTATAATTTTTTGGGTTCCAGATCTTGCGCTAGCTACAGATTACTACAGACTGTTCTGTTTTTGACAGATTCTGTTTTTTGTGTGTTCTTTGTTTATTTTGATGAATCTATGGTTAGTAAAATAGTTTATAATCCATAGAGAAGTTGTAATACAGTAGGTTTAACACCAATATAAATAAAGAATGAGTTCATTACAGTACCTTTAAGTGGTCTTTTGGTTTCTTTCGCTAACGGAGCTCACGAGTTTTCTATTTTGTGTTTTGTGTTGTGAAGTTTTCAAGTTTTGGGTGAATTCTTTTGATGGATCATGGAACAAGGAGTGGCAAGAGCCTAAGCTTGGGAATGCCCATGGCACCCCCAAGATAATCCAAGGACACCAAAAAGTCAAAGCTTGGGGATGCCCCGGAAGGCATCCCCTCTTTCGTCCACTTCCATCGGTAATTTACTTGGAGCTATATTTTTATTCACCAACATGATATGTGTTTTGCTTGGAGCGTCTTGTATTATTTGTGTCTTCGTGTATTAGTATACCACAATCATCCTTTCTGTACACACCTTTTGAGAGAGCCATACATGAATTAAAATTTGATACAATACTCTATGTGCTTCACTTATATATTTTGAGCTAAGTAGTTTTGCTCTATGTGCTTCACTTATATATTTTGAGCGTTATAATTTTGCTCTATGTGCTTCACTTAGATCTTTTAGAGCACGGTGGTGGATTTTTTTTAAAGAAACTATTGATCTCTCATGCTTCACTTAAATTATTTTGAGAGTCTCTTAATAACATGGTAATTTGCTTAATAATAATATGCTCGGTATTCAAGATTTTTGAAACTTTCTTTTGAGTGTGTTGAATACTAAGAAAAGATTGAAGCATGATAATTGTTTTGACATATGGAGGTGATAATATTAAATTCATGCTCGTTGAGTAGTTGTGAATTTAAAGAATACTTATGTTAAAGTTTGTGATTCCCGTAGCATGCACGTATGGTGAACCGTTATGTGATGAAGTCGGAGCATGATTTATTTATTGATTGTCTTCCTTATGAGTGGTAGTCGGGGAAGAGCGATGGTCTTTTCCTACCAATCTATCCCCCTAGGAGCATGCGCGTAATACTTTTCTTTGATAATTTCTAGATTTTTGCAATAAGTATATGAGTTCTTTATGACTAATGTTGAGTCCATGGATCATACGCACTCTCAGCCTTCCACCTTTGCTAGCCTCTCTAATACCGCGCACCTTTCGCCGGTATCATACACCTACCATACACCTTCCTCAAAAAGCCACCATACCTACCTATTATGGCATTTCCTAATCCATTCCGAGATATATTGCCATGCAACTTTCCACCATCTAGTTCATCATGACACACTCCATCATTGTCATATTGCATATCCCGGTACACCGTCGGATGCATTCATATAGAGTCATATTTTGTTCTAAGTATCGAGTTGTAATTGTTGAGTTGTAAGAAAAATAAAAGCGTGATGATCATCATTATTAGAGCATTGTCCCAGTGAGGAAAGGATGATGGAGACTATGATTCCCCCATAAGTCGGGATGAGACTCCGGACAAGAAATAAATAAAAGAGGCCAAAGAAGCCAAAATAAAAAGCGGCCATAAAAAAAGAGAAAATGCCCAACTAAAAAAATGAGAGAAGAAGAGATAAGGGACAATGTTACTATCCTCTTACCACACTTGTGCTTCAAAGTAGCACCATGATCTTCATAGTAGAGAGTCTCTCATGTTATCAGTTTCCTATACTACTGGGAATTTTACATTATAGAACTTGTCTTGTATATTCCAATGATGGGCTTCCTCAAATTGCCCTAGGTCTTCATGAGCAAGCAAGTTGGATGCACACCCACTTAGTTTCTTTTTTGAGCTTTCATATACTTATAGCTCTAGTGCATCCGTTGCATGGCAATCCCTACTCACTCACATTGATATCTATTGATGGGCATCTCCATAGCCCGTTGATACGCCTAGTTGATGTGAGACTACCTTCCCCTCCTTTTTGTCTACTCCACAACCACCATTCTATTCCACCTATAGTGCTATATCCATGACTCACGCTCATGTATTGCGTAAAGATTGAAAAAGTTAGAGTATGAAACAATTGCTTGGCTTGTCATCGGGGTTGTGCATCATTTAAATACTTTGTGTGGTGAAGATAGAGCATAGCCAGACTATATGATTTTGTAGGGATAACTTGATTTGGCCATGTTATTTTGAGAAGACATAATTGCTTTGTTAGTATGCTTGAAGTATTATTATTTTTATGTCAATATAAACTTTTGTCTTGAATCTTTCGAATCTGAATATTCATATCACAATTAAGAAGATTTGCATTGAAATTATGCCAAGTAGCACTCCGCATCAAAAATTCTCTTTTTATCATTTACCTACTCGAGGACGAGCAGGAATTAAGCTTGGGGATGCCTGATACGTCTCCAATGTATCTATAATTTTTGATTGCTCCATGCTACATTATCTACTGTTTTGGACTATATTGGGCTTTATTTTCCACTTTTATATTAGTATTGGGACTAACCTATTAACCGGAGGCCCAGCCCAGAATTGTTGTTTTTTGCCTATTTCAGTGTTTCGAAGAAACGGAATATCAAACGGAGCCCAAACGAAATAAAACCTTAAGGAATGTGATTTTCTCACCGAACGTGCTCCAGGAGACTTGGACCCTGCTCCAAGGAACAAAAGAGGCGGTCACGAGGGTGGTGGGCGCCCCCCTAGGGCGTGCCCCTGCCTCGTGGACCCCTCGATGCTCCTCTGGCGTACTCCTTCCTCCTATATATACATACGTACCCCCAAACGATCAGAACAGGAGCCAAAAACCTAAATCCACCGCCGCAGCTTTCTGTATCCACGAGATCCCATCTTGGGGCCTGTTCCAGAGCTCCGTCGGAAGAGGGCCGTCATCACAGAGAGCTTCTATATCATCATAGCCTCTCTGATGAAGTGTGAGTAGTTTACCTCAGACCTTCGGGTCCATAGTTAGTAGCTAGATGGCTTCTTCTCTCTGTTTGAATCTCAATACAAAGTTCTCCCCCTCTCTTGTGGAGATCTATTTGATGCAATCTTCTTGTTGCGGTGTGTTTGTTGAGACCGATGAATTGTGGGTTTATGATCAAGTCTATCTATGAATAATATTTGAATCTTCTCTGAATTTTTTTATGTATGATTGGTTATCTTTGCAAGTCTCTTCGAATTAGCCGTTTGGTTTGGCCAACTAGATTGGTAGTTCTTGCCATGGGAGAAGTGCTTAGCTTTGGGTTCGATCTTGCGGTGTCCTTTCCCAGTGACACAAGGGGCAGCAAGGCACGTATTGCATCATTGCCATCGAGGATAACAAGATGGGGTTTATTTCACATTGCATGAATTTATCTCTGTACATCATGTCATCTTGCTTAAGGCATTACTCTGTTTTTAACTTAATACTCTAGATGCATGCTGGATAGCAGTCGACGAGTAGAGTAATAGTAGTAGATGCAGAATCGTTTCGGTCTACTTGTCACGGACATGATGCCTATATACATGATCATGCCTAGATATTCTCATAACTTTGCTCAATTCTGTCAATTGCTCAACAGTAATTTGTTCACCCACTGTAGAATACTTATGCTCTTGAGAGAAGCCACTAGTGAAACCTATGGCCCCCGGGTCTATTCTCATCATATCAATCTATAGCACTTTAATCTTGCTTTGCTTTTTTACTTTCCCTTTACTTTTTACTTTGCATCTTTATACCAAAAATATTATATCTATCAGATCTCACTCTCGTATGTGACCGTGAAGGGATTAACAACCCCTAATCGCATTGGTTGCGAGTAGCTATCGCTTTGTGCAGGTACGAGGAACTTGAGCATGGCCTCCTACTGTATTGATACCTTAGTTCTCAAAAACTAAGGGAAATACTTACGCTACTCTGCTACATCATCCCTTCCTCTTTGGGGAAAACCAACGCAAGCTCAAGACGTAGCAATAACTCTCATTTTGAAACTATTTGGCTCTTGAGATGTAAAACTTAAACTTGATGGTCGTCTGCTAGTTTTCCTGTTACTTTCTAATGCGATGATAAATTCCACATGAAGTCTTTTTGCAGATGCCCATTTATCATTATGCATTTCATTATCTTCGCTATTCTTATTTATGCATGATGAATTGTCTTCATGTGTTGAAGAGGATTTCCACAAAGTAAAATCTACCACGTGCATTTGCATTCAAGAGCTAACTACTTATATGCACATCTTCAGGGGGATCCCTTTCAACTTAAGGAACAATGCCAATGATCCTAAACTTTCACATACTTTTATCCACGTTGAAAACTTCAACCAGTTTGTCATCAATCACCAAAAAGGGGGAGATTGCAAGTGCATCTAGTGGCACCCCTAGTTGGTTTTGGAGTATTGACAACAAACTTGGTTGAGGGACTAATGTGTCTATGATAATTGCAGGATAACATATGTAGTAGTCCCTCATTGATTTGGTTTACCTACCAGAGATTACCCCTCAAAGTGTGTGTAGACATTGAAGACAATGGTGGTTCGTGAAGATATTCACTCAAAGATAATGACCTGTGAAGACATTCACTTGAAGACTATGGAGTGAGAAGACATGGTTGTTTCGTAGTTTCCTTTTCTTGTTTATTGACTCATAGGAACCACCGTACTTTTAAGTGGGGTGCAAGTGAACAAAGTCAGGGTGACTGATGTGACGCTCAACAAAAATCCTATGTCTTCGAGCAAAGACAATGAGAGAAAATCTTATCCAGAGTTGGATGAGTCAGCTTTGCTTGTAGCCCAAGCCAAGCTATCACGTGTGTTTGAAATCCGACCATTGGACACGTGTCGGTTCCTTAGTGAGCCAGGGTCATTTTGGACATATCATGTCGGGTTGCCTTCTGGCTATAAATAGCCCACCCCCTACACTACAAAAAAATGACACATCCGTGACATTTTGGGCCGAACGAATTTTTTTTCTGTCATACATATGACACTTCCATGACGATAATTGTGACAAAACCCGGTATCATCATAGATGTGGTGGGATCCTACTTCTATGACAAAAAATCATGACAGAAAATGGGCTTTTCGTCCCGGGCGGGCCGAAGACGCAGCTGCATGATATTCTTTGGGCCGTCCATGATGGAAAAAACCGTGGTAGAACTGAGGGGGAGGAAAATTTTGGGGAGTTCCCGGTTACGGTGGGAGGTCGGGGGCCGAGCGATGCGCGTTTATCTCGTACACGTACGCGCATGTGTGCGAGGAGTTGGCTCTAACTGAACCCGAGCGATTGCACTGCAGGCTACGCGTTACTGAACCCGAGTGATCGATCGATGGCTATTAACTGAACCCGATCGAGCGATTCCTTCGCTACTGCTGCTAACTGAAGCCGATCGATTGGATGAACAGTGAGCGTT
>NC_041386.1:409710151-409716536 GCF_002162155.2 Triticum dicoccoides
ATGAACAGTAGACGGTGGAGGGGTGCCTGTGGAGGGGTGGTTGAACATGACCCCGTGGTGTGGAGGGCTGGATGAACAGTAGACGGTGGAGGGGTGCTCGTGGAGGGGTGGTTGAATAGTAGCCGGTGGAGTAGCGCGGGGTGGAGGCTGGATGAACAGGAGCCCGTGGAGGCTGGAGGAGGTTGATGGTAGCCCGTGGAGGCTGGTGGAGGTCGACGGTGGTGATGAACAGTATCCTGTGGAGTCCCGTTTTGCGGTACGCCACACCCCTCCCGATGAACAGGACCCCCGTTTCGACTGTAGGTGGTCCGTTTTGTCTGTTTTGCGGTACGCCACACCCCTCTCGATCAACAGGACCCCCGTTTTGACCGTAGGAGGTCCGTTTCCTACGTTCTGCGGTACGCCAGGCCTCGTTTCATCGCCTGTTCCGTCCAAGCCCTCCCGATGAACATGACCACGCATGTCACTTCCCTAGTTCTGGTATGACCTAGGCTAGCCTTCATGTTTGCACCATGTTTAAATTCCATTTAACTTTGAAATGGGGATTTGTGAAACCCTCAGAAATTATTTCTGAAAATGATCCAAGTAAAAATTGCTCCAAAAGGGTCCAAGAAAATGCTCATGTTGCTCTCTGAAAATATTGGACAGAGATAAAAATCAAACCAATATTTTAAAGAGCTCATAAGTAATTATTTTGGGCATTTGGGATTATTCCAGTATTTATTTGCGTTGGATAAATATTTTTATATATACAAAATATTGTCCAATAATTCTGAATTTTGGTGAGGGGCTTTGGATTAATTCCTTAGGTCCCTGCAAAATTTTACAGAATTAAATAAAATGATTTAGTATTTTTACTAAATAAGAAACAAATGTCAGAAAATAGAAAACAAAATAAATTGGAAAAATGCTTACCAGGGCCACCTGCGGCCTGGCACCGTGCCGAGCCAACTGTGCTGGCCCAGCCCACTGGCCACCGCACCGTCCTCCACCTCGCGCCAGTAGGCGAGGCGTGTGCCCGGCGCGCGCGCGCTCCGTGCGGCACGGCACCTGCCTGCCTGTCCTCCTCCTCATCGCCTGGATGCCACGCGCCGCCCCGCACCTCTCTCCCTCTCTCTAGTGGCCTCCCCTCCTCTCTCTCGCCCTCCCTCGCGAACGCCCGAGCGCTGCCGTCGCTGCCGCACGCCGTAGCCGCAGCCACCGTGCTCCCCTCGCCTCGCTGCTGTGTCCAGAACCTCCGCCACCTCATCCAGAACCTCTCTGCCAAGCCACGCGAGCGGACGCGCCCTGCAGTGGCTCCCCGATCTCTTCTTCAACCTCGATCCGCCGGAGATCCCCTTCGCCGCCCGCTCGCTCCGACGCTTCCCAGAGCCAAACGAGCAGCCCATCCGACTCCCTGTGAGCTCCGCCATCTTCTCCCCTGCTCCGCGCACTCGTACGCTTCCTCTAGCTTCCTCCTCTACCGGGGCCGAGCCGCTCCGCCGCACGGGCTCGTCGCCGGCGAAGCCCCGGTGACCAAATGACCCCGCGCGTGCGTCCGTTGCACTCGCAACGACCCGTGGAGCAACGCTAGCGCGACAGCCAGCTTGTTTGCAAGTCGCAGCGCTAACCCCGCACCCACCTGAGCTCCGGCCGCCGCCGCGAGCTCTGCTCCGGCGAGCTCCGCCGTTCCCGCGGCCTCCCCTGAGTGCAGCTGGATGCGCCCGTGCACGCGCTACCCGCCGGTGGCCTCCGTGTGCCAAACCATGGCCTCCAGCTCATTCCGGCGAACTTCCGCCGTGGCTCGAGGTCGTCGCCGGCGAAACTCCGGCGGCTGCCGTGGCGCGTGATTAGCTGCTAACCCTGCCGCTTAATCCACCCCCTCAGCCACTAACTATGGGCCCTAGTGCTCGGTCAAACCCTGGTCAGCTGGGTTTGACTCGGGTTTAGCCCCGGTGTCACTGACGTGTGGCCCCCACACGTCAGGTTTGACCTGGTCAGCCCTGCTGACGCCTCTGTGATGTCATGCTGATGCAATAATGATTTCTTCTGGATTTTAAATAATTCAGAGAATTCCAGAAATTGATATAAACTTCAAAAATTCATTGAAATTCAACCGTAGCCCAGATGGAAATAATTTATATATGAAAAATGATCATAAAAATTCAATCTATCCATCTGTACCATTTTCATGCATGACCAACCAACCTATACATGTTGTATATATGAAAACACACTTATGGCATATTTAAGAGCTTAATTTGGAGTTGTATTTGAACCCTTGGCTCAAATGGATTTCAACCAAATAATTGCTAGATGCTTTAACTCAAACAATATCACATATTCATGCCATGATCATGCATCATATTGTTGCATATACTTGTGTTTGATTTTCGACACCGTCCCTTCTCGATAGGTTCTGCTCTGGAGATCGATCCAGAGTACCTGTCAGAGGAGCAGTGCCCCCCTGTTGATCTACCAGGCAAGCAAACCCCCTTGTTCATTCTGATACAATCCCACTCTCTCGCTCCTACTCCATTTTAATGCATTAGGACAACAATGATTCAACTGCTACTTTATGCTGCGGTAGTTGAACCTGTTGGAGACCATTCAAGAACAAAGTACTCAAACCAAGGCCCCGGCAAGAGGAGCTTGCCGGGAAGGCCAACCAAGGCCCCGGCAAGAGGAGCTTGCCGGGAAGGCCAACCAAGGCCCCGGCAAGAGGAGCTTGCCGGGAAAGCCAACCCAGGCCCCGGCAAGAGGATCTTGCCGGGAAGAGACAAGACCCCGGCAAGAGGAGCTTGCTGGGAAGGCCACTCAAGGCATACCAAGAAAGCTTGCCGCGACGCGCCTTGCGTCCCGGCAAGGCCCGATGAGAAACAAGCTCCCAAACACGACAAGACGACGACCCCGGCAAGGTACTCGCCGGGAGCCCGCTGCCACTCTGTACCCGCGCTCCAGCACACCTGCTAACGTGTCGCTCTAGGACTCTCCCAAGCACACGTGGCAGGAGGCCGCGCAGCTAGGGGTGCGCGGTGGCAAGCGGAGATGAAGAGAAGGCCATCGTGGCAAACGGTGGCGCTTCTAACGGTCACTTTTTGCACTGTTTAGGCAACTCAGACGGGCATTCAATGCCCCTGTCCCCTGCCGTCAGAGTTAGGTAGGGTGCACTGTGTCCACAGTAGCGGTAGCTGCACCTACCGCATCCTTTTCCATTTTTACCCTTCTAATCTACATTGCCACCTGTCGGTGACCCCTTGAAAGTATAAAAGGAGGCCCAGGCGCAACGTGGAGGGGGGGTTCGGCTCATTCGAAACACCAGAAACACTCCCACGCTTGGTCGGATAGTGTCCATCGCTCCTGAGCAAGGATTCAATACACACAAACAAGCAGCAGTAGGGTTTTACGCATCCGTGCGGCCCGAAGCTGGGTAAAAACCGCTCGCGTGTACCGCCTCGATCCGCTCTTTGTACGGCCTCCGCCCTCACCAAACCGAAAAGGGGCCCGGTCCCCATAGGTGTTGGTGGATCAGCTTCCCCGACATCTCTGGCACGCCAGGTAGGGGGCGTTGAGATTGTGCGAATCCGATCCGGCGTTCACACGAGCTAGATCTTCATCTTCTTCATCGACATGCCACCGAAAAAGAAGACTTCGGCGGCAGCCGTTCCGTCCTCATCAAGGCTCAGCTGTTCTTCATCGTCATGACTCCTAAGAAGCAGGCGACCAAAAGAACGACGCCAGTGCGGCAACAGAAAAGCTAAGTCATGCGGAACTTTAGATATTTCCTTTCTATATAAGGTTATCCGCCTTGGAGATCTCGTTCTTTGTATGGAAAACCTGTGCGCGGAGGAACCAACTCGTAGCTAGTTGCGCCTTTACTTTGTTTCGAGTCCGCTCAACAACTTAAGTGAACTGCTAGCGCCCTTACTTTGCTTCGAGTCTGCTCAACAACTTAAGTGAGCCGCTAGCGCCCTTACTTTGTTTCGAGTCCGCTCAACAACTTAAGTGAGCTGCGACTAGTTGCGACAAGGTTGCTTGTCGGTAGCGACCCCGCCAGCAGGCTGCTGAAGTTCCGCACTCGGCGCTCGTGGCAAAGGTGCCTGCGCCGACAAGTTCCCTAAAAGCGTAGGGTGGACGTACAAAGAGAGGTTGAACAGGAAGATGCCATGCACTATTTATTTGAGATTTCTGCATAGACCTATATGCCAAGGAACCTTCTCGGGGCTAGTTGCGCTCCATGTTGCCTCGAGTCCGCTCGGCAACTTGTGCGGTTGCGCTAGAGCCAAGAAGGTAAACCTTTCCGGGAGGCGACGTTCCCGAATAGCCGCTAAGGGCCCGTTCCCTCAAGCGCTGCTGGCTGGATCGTACGCACCGGAAAGCATTCCAGCAGGCATAGGGAATATGTAGTAGAAGTCAAAATTTGCAAGTGAGTTAAGTGCACTTCAGATGCTAATCACTTGTCATGTTTAAACGCAGTTATGGCCTGGGGGCTGGCAACGCCCTTAAGACCAATCTTCTTGGTGTCAAGAACGACGAAGTTCTTCGCCATAAGCCTTCTCGGCAACAAGCTTGCCGGAAGCCGGCATTGAGAACGTCAAATTTCTCTGCTGAAGATAAAAGCCTTCTCGGCAACAAGCTTTCCGGAAGCCGGCATTGAGAACGTCAAAGTTCTCTGCTGAAGATAAAAGCCTTCTCGGCAACAAGCTTGCCGGAAGCCGGCATTGAGAACGTCAGAGTTCTCTGCTGAAGATAAAAGCCTTCTCGGCAACAAGCTTGCCGGAAGCCGGCGTTGAGAACGTCAAAGTTCTCTGCTGAAGATAAAAGGCTTCTCGGCAACAAGCTTGCCGGAAGCCGGCATCGAGAACGTCAAAGTTCTCTGCTGAAGATAAAAGCCTTCTCGGCAACAAGCTTGTCGGAAGCCGGCATCGAGAACGTCAAAGTTCTCTGCTGGAGATAAAAGCCTTCTCGGCAACAAGCTTGCCGGAAGCCGGCATCGAGAACGTCAAAGTTCTCTGCTGGAGATAAAAGCCTTCTCGGCAACAAGCTTGCCGGAAGCCGGCATTGAGAACGTCAAAGTTCTCTGCTAAAGATAAAAGCCTTCTCGGCAACAAGCTTGCCGGAAGCCGACATCGAGAACGCCAAAGTTCTCTGCTAAAGATAAAAGCCTGGCAAGAAAGTTTCTCCTTGCCGGGAAGCAGACGACAGAAAAGCTAAGTTGCTAGAGTTTGAGCAATCAGTTTTTTGAGTTTTTGAGTTATTTTCCTTGAACGACCGTGCTTTGTATGGAAAACCTGTGCGCGGAGGAACCAACTCGTAGCTAGCTGCGCCCTTACTTTGTTTCGAGTCCGCTCAACAACTTAAGTGAGCTGCTAGCGCCCTTACTTTGCTTCGAGTCTGCTCAGCAACTTAAGTGAGCCGCTAGCACCCTTACTTTGTTTTGAGTCCGCTCAACAACTTAAGTGAGCTGCAACTAGTTGCGACAAGGTTGCTTGTCGGTAGCGACCCCGCCAGCAGTGTCAGGACCCCGACTCGATGTCACATCGATCTAGCTGGTAACACCTCATATCACTTTGCGGCCTCACGCACGGTATCCCCACGGGTGTCGTCTTACCTTTTCCCGGGACCGTTTGCGCCTTTTGGCTCACGTATATGATAGTGTCGCTAGCATCCATATGATAAAGAGCCCGGGCTGACATGACTAGTCGTAAATCCAAAGTGGCACAGACTTACAGGGACAGGCATCCATGACCCAGCTTCGAACGTGTCGGTCATCAGCAAGTGGGTTCGGGCTGTAGCACTGGGCTAGCAGGACTCCGGTAAACCGGGCTGTAGCGGGCTAACAGGACTCCCGTACTCAAAGCGTGACATTTCCCCGAAGGGACAGACACAGGAACGAAGAAGGACACATGCCGGCCAGCCTAAGTGTTCCAGAGCAGTAGCAAGCTACCATGGCTCAGCGGTAACACTAGGAGACATTTCCCGGTAAGAGAGGCTACTAAAGATAAACAACTAGATAGTCAGATCCCACACATACCAAGCATTTCAATCATACACACAATATGCTCGATATGTGCAAATACAACGAAGCATCACAACATGACTCTACGACACAAGTACTTTATTTAAGGCTCAGGGAGCCATACATAACATACACAAAGGTACGGGTCTCACGACCCCACATACAAGTCATACAGTCATACAAACCAGCAGCGGAAGTAGCTTGTCTGAGTACAGACAACTAGTAAAATAAAAGAGGCTTGGGAAGCCTAGCTATACTACAAGGTCCTTCACAAGCTCAGGGTCACCACCTGGGTCTTTAGCCTACTCGTTGATGTCAACGTCTACATAGAACCCATCAGAAGGGGTTGCAGCGTCTTCTGTAAAAATGTAGATTATAGCAACATGA